>NC_080021.1:23470621-23773652 GCF_030020395.1 Manis pentadactyla | reverse complement strand
TAGTCTGTGTATGTCTTTGGGTTTGGAGTGAGTCTCTTTTAGCTATAATAAAGATGGGTCTTATTTTTCTATCCATTCTGTAACTCTATGTCTTTTGATTGGTGTATTCAGTCCATTTACATTTAAGGTGATGATCAATAGATACATACTTATTGCCATTGCAGGTCTTAGATTTATGGTTACAACAGGTTCAAGGGCAGGTTCTTTACTATCTAACAATCTAACTTATCTCACATATTATGCTATTTTAAACACAATCTAAAGGTTCTTTTTTTTCTCCCTTCTATTTCTTCTTCCTCCATTCTTCGTATATTAGGTGTCATATTCTATACTCTTTGTATCCCTTGACTGACTTTGTGGGTATTTGATTTGATTTAATTTTTCATTTGCTTAGTAGTTTATTGGACTACTCCCTTTACTCTGTTTTTTTCTCTGGTGACAGCTACTTAGTCTTAGGAGCCCTTCCATATATATAGCAGGCCCTCCAAAATACACTGTAAGGACATTTTGTGTGCGGTAAATTCTCTCATCTCTTGCTTATCTGGAAATTGTTTATTCCCTAGTTCAAATTTAAATGATAATCTTGCTAGGTAGAGAATTATTGGTTTGAGGCTGTTCTGTTTCATTGCATTAAATGTATCATGCCACTCATATCTGGCCTGTAAGGTTTTTGCTGAGAAGTCTGATGATAGCCTGATGCATTTTCCTTTCTATGTGATCTTTTTCTCTCTGGCTGCTTTTAATACTCTGGCCTTGTCCTTGATCTTTGCCATTTTAATTATTATATGTCTTGATGTTGTCTTCCTTGGGTCCCTTGTGTTGGGAGATATGTGCACCTCCATTGCCTGAGAGGCTATCTCCTTCCCAGACTGGGAAAGTTTTAAGTAATTATTTCCTCAAAGACACTTTCTATTCCTTTTTCTCTCTCTTCTTCTTCTGGTACCTCTATAATGTAAATATTGTTCCGTTTGGATTGGTTACACGGTTCCCTCAATATTCTTTCATTCCTGGAGTTCCTTTTTTCTCTCTGTGCCTCAGCTTCTTTGTACTCCTGTTTTCTAATTTCTATTTCATTTACCATATCCTGTACCTCATCTAATCTGCTTTTAAATCCCTCCATTGTATGTTTCATTTCAGATACTGTATTTTGCAAAGTTTCTATCTCTTTCTTGAAGTCCTCCCTGACATCTTGAATATCTTCCTGTAGCTCTGTGAGCATGTTTATGTTTTTTATTTTGAAATCTTTATCAAGAAAATTGGTAATTTCAGTTTCACTTTCCCTCTTTCTAGTGTTTGAAGGAGTTTGGTTTGTACCAGATTCTTTTGCCATTTCAATTTCTAATGATTCCTTTGGAATAATAACTTTGTGTTGGCAGCACCCTCTAGGGCCCTGAAGCTCTCCTCTCTGGAGCTTCCCAGCACTTGGAAGCAATGGCAGGGGTCACAGGCAAGTAGTGCCAGTGGCTGCCAGGAGGAAATAGTTCTTTCCTGCTTCCTGGCTACAGTACCTGCCTCCACTGCCAGGGCCAATGGGCTGAGCTCACAGGGATAAGCCTCTGTGTTATGCCCCTTTAGCTGCTGTGGGCTCAGCTGCCCTCTGGCTAGCCTGTCATGATGGTAGGGGCAGCTGTTTTGTGAACCAGTGCTAGCCGGGAGGAAGGAGCAGCAGACTGCATATCACAGTGGGGAGCTCAGCGTGCATCGCCAACCAGAGGGATGGATTGCCTGAAGCTCCTGAAAGTTCCCAACTTACTGATCTCAGTGTACCGGGATGGTTTTGTCTACTTGTCCTTTCTCCTGAGCATCAAACTCTGTGTACTCCTTGCCCCTTCAGTGCCCCTCTTACTATTGGTAACCCTTCCAAAGTGCCTGCCTTTCTTTTGTCCCAGACCAGAGCTGGTTGTGGGTACCTGTTCTCCACAAGCTGCCAAAAGCTTAGTCTCTCTGAGTATTCTGCCTGTCTTTGCTTTCCAACCCCACTCATCTCCAGAGCACCATGTAACGTGGGTTCATGCTCCTGGAACAGATCTTCATGGGTGGATATTCAGCAGTGCTGGGCTTCTACTCCCTCCCCACTCCATTTCTCTTCTTCCTGCCTGTGAGCTGGGGTGGGGGGAGGACTTGGGTTTTGCTGAATTGCCACTTTGCTACTTTACCCTTTTCCATGAGGTCTTCTCATTTCCCCAGACATAGGCAGTCTGTCACAGTCTTCTTTCCAGTTTCTCTTTCAGGCTTAGTTGTATTTGCTGTATTTTCAAATTATATGTGGTTTTTGGAGGAGGTTTCTGCCTCAGTTCTCAAGCTGCCATCTTTTCTTCTCTCCTCTCTGTTGTTACCATTTTTTATTTGAACCATCCTGATAGGCATATAGTGATAGCTCTTTATGGTCTTAATTTGCATTTCTTTGATGTGTAGTCATGTTGAATATGACTAGAGTTCAGAAAGTTAGGGTGTGTCAAGAATTGTGATGACTTTGAGATTTTACTCTACACAAACACAAACAAGTTAGCCTGCTGCCATTTTATGGATGCTGACAGAAGACACGAGACTCTGGGATTAGAGATAACTATTACTCATGACAGAACAAGTAGCAGGACTATCATGTTTGCATCTTTCCTCCCCATCACTACCACCAAAGTCCCACATATGCAACATAGAGAGACCCACACATAGCTGAACACACAGTGAGTTTGTGTTACCATTGAGGAATCCTGAGCTTGGGAACCTAAATCTTTGAAAATGGGAAATAGGCCTGCCTAATCTTTGGTCTCAAGGGAGACCTATTTATTATTCTGGACATAAGCAAACCTACCTCTCCTGCTCAGGGAATCACTACCTCTAACTATCAGGACAGTTCTTGATACAATCACCCTTGAAAAGATAGTCTAGAACAAAAGGGAAGTTAATACCTCTACTTGCAACATGTGTAGAAACTTGAGAGCCCATAGAGAACTGTTTCCCAACAGGGTACAACAATATGAAGGAGCAGAGTTAGATGTGGGCCAGACCATGCAGTCATATAGGCTAAAATAGGGATTCTCTTCCCCCCACTAGCCCAGGCACAATAGAACACTACTAAGGTTTTGAATGTGGGGGTAGCATGGTGAGCATTTGATATATAGTCAGTCTATCACCAAATTACCTGCTGCCAAATCTCAGGGTGTACCTGCTTCTCTGCCTTTGAATGTAAGTTCCCTTTGCCTGGGACATCCTTTCCATGCTTTTCTTTCCTAAGTCCCAGGTGATCTCCTGATTACCCTTTATTACTCAGTTCAAGCCTGCCTCTCATCTACTTTGCCACTTTGCTTATGTATTTCCATGGTTTCTTTTACTTTCTATATTAGATTAGGTGACCTACTTTTTAAGTCTTACAAAATCCTATTTGTTCATTAGTCCCAGAGAAAAAATGGACCTCATTCACATCTTGGCATACTGGAAGATAAAATTTGTCCTTTTACCAGTTCCCACCTACCAGATGAGAAGAATTAACAACTTCTAGGTTTTCATTTTCACCTGGTTTGTGTGAGAAGGGCTCTTACCTTAGTTACCTCCTTGAGAAGCTCCCTGATGACTTTTTTTTCCATTGGCAAGGAGGATTTTCAGATGGGAAGGTGGGAAAATAGTTGGGGAATGAAAGAAAGACAATCATTCAAGAGTTAAGTGCTTAGTTATACTCGTTATTTTTAATCCAGAATGGGTACAGATGATAACTCAACCAAAGTAAAGCAAAAAACCCAAACAAAACCCTACCTCTATTTTTTTACATTAATATTATCAGATTCAGTCAACATTTTGTACTTAATGCCTTTATCAGAAATATTTCATTTTGCTCTATTCCTTCATTTCTTTCTACATCTGCATTCTTCAAATAGATGCACTACTGTTCAGATGGCTAAAAATATAAAATTAAAAGTCTGTCTGCATATGGGTAGTGCCTGAATCTGTAACTTAACCCTCATTTTCATCAGGGCCTTGAAAGGAAGAAGGAAAATCTAGGAGCATTGAAAAGTATAAATACTCATTCTTGACAGAGCCTTCTAGGCCTATTCCTTCAACGAGGCAACCAATTTTCAGTCCAGATGACTATATTCATCTCTAAGCCAATTCAAACCAATTTAACAAATAGAATTTTATGAGATTTTGTCACAGCTTCACCAAAGGCCAATTATGAAACATCTACTTCATTTCCTTTGGTCATTGATTTTCTAATTTGTTGGTGAAAATCTATGACTTCAGTCTAACATTATATTTTATTTGTTAGCCCATCTTATCTTTTGCTTACTATTCCATTGTGTTCTGTTTAAAGATTTTTCATCTTATTATATTTGTTTCATTATACTGCCAAGGTAGAGTTTCTGAATTACAATAGCTGGCTCAGCCATTCTTACCTGCTCTATGGAATGATATCACATCTGTTTTTCTCTAATCTTATGGTGTGTTTTGATTGCTTTGTTTAAAGACAATTATAAGCAATTCAATAGATGTTTGCTCATTTTCTTATTATGTTAGGATGCATATCATCCAGACCAAATGTTTATGTTCGCATTTACTCTAAGTACTCCCCACCTGCATTTTGCCAATACTTATTCTGCAGTGTCTCCATTACTCTTACTGAGCAAGTTTATTTTTCTAATTTGACTTGGTAAACAGGAGGTAAAAAATGACTACAATCATTCAGCTAAGTTTAGAGTCATAATAATTTAGTATTCTATCTTTTTATTAGCAGACCTGTCTTCTATAGAGTTTATATTTGTCCCCTGGTTTATTTGTTTAATGCTTTTTTTATTCCATTTCCTTTTCTTTGCCTCTGAGTAGCATTAATTTTATTCTACATTTTCAATGACATGATCAATTTTGGCTACACTCTTTAATAGAGCAGTTATTTTTCCTCTTTCTTTTGCTGTCTCTTTCTGTGGGACCATAAAGCAAATTATAGACATTAATTTTTATGATGTGGAGACCCAAGTTAAAGAAACCTGTCAACAAGAATTACACAAATGACTATAATCATTTGCCTTGATAAGAACTAAACTTTTAAATGCTGGCACTTTTAAATCCTGTCAGCAGGTATGAAAAATCTTCACCTGGCACAAATTGGGCATTGTAGGAAATTGCTATGGCATTTAATACATTAAATAGGGGAGGTGAGAGAAAATGAAAGGGAAGAAATTAAGCCACATGTAGGTATCATGGCTGACATAGTTAAACCCTGTGATCTAAAAGCTAGACAGTATGCTGCATGATGAGGGCTTTGAGAATTGGTTTCTAACAAAAACAGTAATGAAGACATTCTCAAACATACAGTCTTTCTTTGCAAAACAATCTCACTAGTGCACACAAGAAATCATGTTTTTAAAAACCAGGCTGATAAAGGTGGAGGATTTTCCAAAGGGCCACTCAAGCCATGTTACAAATAAAGTAATCATGGCTAACCAGGAATATTGGCCAGGGTTTTTCATCTGGTGGTTTGGGCTTCACCTTCTTCCCAGATGATTGCATTTTTTATCTCCCTGACCATTCATCCCTGACCATTACTTTTTGAGTAGGTGAATATAGCTGTCTATTTGGGGAGATGCCAGCAGTTGAGATTGGCTACAGTATATAGAGTATAAATGTAGGCTTGGGGTCTTAAACACCCGGACACTTAATTGGAGGATGCCTGAATACCCACTGAGTGCCATCAAACATACTGAATAGGAGTATTATGGTCAAAGATACCTAACCTTTCTTGAACCATGTTCCCATCTCCATACAAAGGGTTTTAGATTCCTGTATCAGTGAAAGTTCAATCAGAGAAGCAGAATCACTAGTGTGCATAAACACACACACATTTGTTTCAGGGTTTGGCCATATGCAATGGTGGAAACTGGGTAAGTATTTTCTCTAAGGCTAGTGTCTTTGCACTTGCTACTCAAAGTCCACATTTCAGGCAATCCTGAAGGGAGGTATATATAAATGGGCAGGAGATGGGGTGGATGAAGATCTAGCTGTAACCCACATGCCTGAGTTGAAACTCACAGGTATGAACTGAAAGCTGTGCCTATTTTTCTTGTCTTTGATCTTAGTGGTGTGAGTATTCTACAGAAGCCAAGCCCTGCATCATGGGGTGAAACACACATACCTGGCCTGGGAGTCAAGGATGCTTCCAATAGAGATGGACTCCATTTTTGTGTGTGTGACAGACAATAGCTTTCAAGCTCTCTCACTGTTCCTTCCCCTTCTGTCCAACACCTGGGCAGGCTGATGAGATAGTCTGGATACTCTCTTCTTTGACACTTGTGGGAAGCTTAAACCACATAAGCCCCAGCCTGTGTGTAGGAGCTATCACCCCAGCCCCACCCTCTAACCACCACAAAACCCCTAATGATGTTCATTTCTCAGCTGTGTCTCAAGCCATTTTCCAACCTGCTTAAAAGCCTGTCTTGCTCTCTCCAGAAAACCTCATTGTATGCAATGGTGGGAGCTGGGTAATAGGCCGCTTTGTATTTGCATGGTGCATGTGTGTAGTCTCAGTGTCTGAACCTAATTTATGTAGGGAGAATCCATCCCACCATAGAGTGACCACAACCAAGTTGGAGGATTCAGGAAAGGTGAGCAGTTGCCCAGGCACAATGTCAGGCCAACAATACCATCAGTAGCAATCTATATGATCTATTAGAGGAATGGCCTTCCAAATCTCACATAAAAATCTCCCTTATGGTCTAACCTAACCTGAAATGTTTAGGGAAAGGAATTTAGGGAAATGTTGTTCATCCAGCAATATTAACACATTGCAAAGACACAATGACTCCTCTGATTACTTCCTCTTTTTCTTGACACCCAAAATTGTTAAACAACTGACATAACATGATTTATATGTAATTTATAGTACTCAGCATTTCCTCTTTTTTTCCTTAAATGAGATATCATTAAACCATTTAGCACAGTATCTTGTACATGCATAACATTTGCAAGTTAACTATTATTACTCTATTTTCACAGAATATGATATGATTTCATCATCATTTTGCAGGGCTGACCTTTCCCATCCACCACTAAAGAAGGCTCTTGACTTCTCTGGCCTTGACATCCTCTGAGGGTGTTGTTCAGAATGTATGGAGGGCTTTTGCTTCCATGACAAATCTGGTGTACCACTGTGGTGCTGCAACAGAGGGGAAAGGATTCTGATTCCTGACAGAAGCAGATTTCCAGTGCAAGAAGTCCATGGGACCAGGTATCCAATTTCTATTTTAAATGTGTTTTCATTGGATGTGTAAATCTGTGAGTTTATTATACTCCCCTTCATTCCCCACCTTTTTTCTTCAGAGTTAAAAACACATTTTATTATATGCATAGCTCTTCTACTTATTTTTCTTAAGTCTTTCATCCCTTTTTAATGTAGCATTTGGTTCTCCTTTTCGCCCTCTACTCTGGTTTCTGTAGAAGACTTAGTGTGCTTTGGGTTTTATTTTAAAGCAGCCAGGTCTATTAATTTTCTCAAGTACATTTCAAGAGCAAAACTGGAAACTTGGAAGAGGAAAACTAATGTGCAGAGAGTTTAATGAAACTCTGGCAGAGAAATAATTCCTTTGTTTAATTGTTTTAGAATAAAGGCAATGCTGAACGATATAGAGAAATACAAGTCTTTATTTGTTTGGGGCTGTCTGTGATGCAGATTGGGTACCAGAAAAGCAGATGCTGAGATGGAGATCAGCATTTAGAGCTTTTATTAGGGAATGCTCTTGGGATCAATCTATGGTAAAGAGGAAAAAGAAGTAGGATTGTGCAGAGGGAGAAGTCAGGCTGAGATGCAGTCTCGGTGGAAGCCTCAGCCATCCCTGTCAGAAGTTGAAGGTGACATGATCTTTCGGAACTGTCCCTGGTTGGGACGAGAGGGCTGGTCCTTTATAGGCCTGTATTAACCAGTCATTGAATGTGGGCTGTTCTGGAGCTGGGAAGAGGTACATGACTTTGGGTAACTGGCTCTTTTCAAGCTAAGGTCATCCCTGGTGGGTGCTAACAGCTGAGAACTGTCTGCCAGCAGATTCCCAGAAACTGGGGGACTGAGACCTTCCTTCCTTATGAGGAATCTGGGTGGTGCATCAATGTGTCCTACATACTCTGACAGAAGTGCTTATGGAGGGACAATTTTCTAGAAATATTATTTTGCCATCCTATTATGCAATATTTTCTACTAACCCATATCCATTGTTTACACTATTAGTGGTCAAGGGAATAAAACCATAATAAAAGTTGCCTTTAGGTTTTTTTTATGAGTCTTATTGCCAATTTCACGTTTTTCCTATAATGTCTATATATCATAGTCTTACATCCAGTATGGATGCCAGTATATTCCCCAAAAATTGTTGACAAAGCATGACTTTTGTGTACTCTTCTCAGGGGGAGTGACCATTTTCCATTCCATCCTAGACATACTTCTTTCCGATCTCAGTCAGGTTCAGATAAGCCATTGGATCTCCAGAGTCTGAAGAGAAGAGATAAAAATAGCTAAAAGAATCTTCCCTCTGCCAATCCTCCTTGATCTAGTTCTCCTCTGCTCTCTCTGCACACTGCAAGGCTGACCCTTGGGGACCACATTTCCCCACCACCTCCCTTTCTGGCTGGCTTCTCATTGGCCTGGTTCAGCCAATGGGAGACAAGAAAGAAGTGTTACTCTCACTGTTGGAGAGAGTGGTTGAGGAATTTTCTCCCTGCGGCCTCCACACAGTCAGTGCCACTTCTTTGTCAGTAGAAGTATCCTATGATTTACAACCCCCACCAGGCAGTCCCTCCTCTAAGTTCAAAGCTTTCACCAGTTTGGCTCTAAACATGGGCCACCCATAGTGCATGGCCAAAGTGGCAATTATTTTCTTCAGTTTTTTTCTTTTAAACCCTCAATAGCTTTACTATATGTTTCCCAGGAGATCCGTCCCCAGAAACCTGTTTATGTCAGTGTCACTCAGGATCAAAACAACACCTATTAGTTTTTATACTATCCCACACATTCATATTTCCTAATTACGGTCACTTGTTCCACATGATAGTGATAAGCCCACATGCCATGTAAAGTGTTGGCTGTGGGTCTGGAGGCAATAGTTTATCATCACTGGCAGAGTTGAAAAGGCAGGTACCAGGAAAACTTGGAAGGTTTACAAAATTAGTGAGGATGCCTGCCAAGCTCAAACACTCTGACTTCTGCATACCCTTCTCTAGGCTGCCTGCAGCCAGTTCTCTCCTAGTTTGTGCAGATCATGCCCTCCCTGCAGGCAACTTTCTTCACCACTGCACGTCTCCTCGTAACACTGTTAATATTTCGTGACAGAGTGAATGATTAGGAAGAACACATAGTAGAGGTGATGTTAATGTCTCTCCCCTAATCCATCACACAGAAGCCAGAACTATGTTTCTGAATTTCTGAGTTCTCTTGAACTGAAAGAGGAGGAAGCTTTTAAGGTTAGGGTCCATTCAGGATGAATAACTGTGGGTTTCACTATGGAGAAGGGTCAGGAGGCCAACCCTGAGATGGGTGCACTTAAAGTGACCTCTGAGACTAAAGACATGGCTCAGGCCCTGCCATGTCCCAGTGGGGTGGGGAAGGTGTGGAATCATAGTGTGAGGGAATAATTCCTTGGAGTTACATCCCTGAGCTTGTCCAGGGCAGCTGTGCTTGGGGGGACAGATTGAAATACTGAGTAAACCAAAAATGCCTGAACAGCAGTAGCACTGCAGGAGGATTTTAGGTAGACATTTATTTATTTTAATGCACATAGGGAAAACATATAATTTGCACATTAAAGCTGTGGTTTTATGGCCATTACTTTTTCTTTAACACTAACCAGATTGACCTGTAGTACAGGTCAAGAAGATATAATATAGGTGGTCTGAAAATGTGTTAATATCCAAATCCTTTAATCCCATAGAGGAGGTGAAGGTGCCCAAACATTTCCTGAGATTGAATTTCTCTCAATCAAATCGTTGAACACTCAGAGCAGATATAATCTGATTTAGAAAAATGAAGGAGGTGTGCTGGATATTCGACATGTTCTATTAATTTGCTCTGCCCTCTCTCAGCCTTACTCTGTGGCCTGCATGGCCACATACAGGCTGTTTGCTTTCTGATTTTAACTGGTTCACCCTGGATCAGATTTAGGATGGAAGGAACAAGGTCCCCAGAGCATTGAGATGGTCTCCTGAATCTGGGTGCCTAGTCTCAGCCCTGAATTCAATAGGGGTCAGGATGGAAGAGAGTGAGTCTAGTGTGTTTATTCCCCAGCTCTTGCTGCTGGGTTTGCTGCAGATGGTTGCATCCCTTCACTGAGGCAATGGTTCCTATCAGGGAGACCTATCCCTCCAGTTCTTCCAGGTTCCCTGGTTAGTAAAGTCTTCCATTTACCTAGATAAGTGTGCCTCTGTTTCTTTCTGGGACCCAAAGTGATAGAGCATGAAGTTTATCTTACTCCCTAAAGATGTGATCCAAAATTCAACTCTGTTACATTTCATAAATGAAGTAATTTTCTTGATATTTGTCTTCCCTATTAGTTTTCTGACTCTCTTAATAGAGAGGACCACTATCTAAATTGTCACCAGTGTGTCTGCAGAACCTAGCAAAATGCTCAGCATATAGTAGATACTCAGTAAATACTTGCTGACTGATTTACTATCTTGGTCAAATCTAGGTCACAATTTCCCCATATAAGAAAAAAATCAAGAATTATTGGATACCTGTCTTTTAGAATAAAAGTCTTGCAACAGAGGAATAAACTGAGAATAGAGTAGTGAATCTGTCCTCTGTCCCTGTCTTTCTAATATATCATGGATTTCCCTGAGCCCTTTAATTTTGGCTTTGTTGTTTCTTGGCTGTGAACAGCCCTGTCTGGTGGATATAGCAAAACAGCTTTCAGTAAGCAAACTTCAAGAAAAAAAAAATGTGCTAAGTACAGCAATGCTCATTTCTCCTTAATTGCTTGATCTTCCATCTGTTGGTCTGGGATAATATTGATAAAGGAATTAAAGACACCACACCATCTCCTGAATCAAATGAGGACAGTCATTCTCAAATTAAAGATTATGACATTTTTTGTTTTGCAACATGAAGTAGAAAGAGCATTTAATTTATTTTAATGTGGTTAATTTGAAGCTGCATTAGATCATCTAGTTAACTCATAGGTTCTTGACTTTCAAGACCAAACATTGTATAGCTTCTCATTTTCACAGTGGCAGTTGCTATTGTTAATATTGGCTCACATCTAATCAACTAGGAAGTTAACTTTGAATACCAAATACAAAATCTATAAACTAAGGTCTAGAACTAACATGATTTAGGGAAAATAGTCACTCTTAAATAAGAGGCAGCTTCATGTTGCTTCAAGATAAACATAGCTTGGGTGCTTGAATATTTTGATTCATTTTCATATAGAGAAAATGTTATTTTAAAGCCTAGTTACTCCCTTATGGTGAAGAGTAGATAGAATGATGGAAAAGTTCAAAAATAAGTAAAAGCAACACAGGTGGCCAGGACTTGAGATCATTTCTGTGGTGCCTGGGAAATGGAATAGCTACTCTAGATCATACAACAGGTTGATGATATTCTCAGTTGGCTTGCATGAGTCCTCAGGTAGAAGGTCTTCTCCAGTGAAGGCATTCTTTGAAACACTAAACTTATTTAGAATTGATAAGTCATAACAAACAGTTGTAATTTTCTGCCATTAACTGAGGCTGTAAGATTGGGAATGGAATTGGGCAAATAAAAATCATTTCAGTGGCTTAGAATTTTGAGACCTTGAAGACTTCAGATAGTAAAATGTAACCTTCAGTTTCCTTTTTAAGTGATCACAGGAACTCAAAAAAATACTTTATCCAGTCCCTGAATAGACATTTGATTTTAAATTTGCACACAACCACAACTCTGTTTACCAAATGTGAGTATTCAGTTGAAGCTCAAATATTGGCAGATAGTTTTCAGATCACCAGGTGCTTCAAAGGTCTAAGGTCTATTTTCTCTCCCTGGTTAAATTTTTACCTTCCCAAACCTCATCCTTCCACTCCTTACAACTGCTCTTAAGTAATTATCTATTCTCCTCTGATTAAAATTGTAAAAACTATTATTTAACTGAGTCCAGATTAATCATGGAATAAATATATAGTAAATTTAGTTTACCTTGACTATCCTCTAGGCATCCTTGGAAAATTGTTCTAGAATATTTGTATATCCTTCAGGCTAGTTTTCCTCCAGGCTGCTTCAGATGGTATTTTGATTATTGCCTCATTATTGTTGTGTGCTTAAAGAATGCACTGAAATGTGTCTTTATTAAGCTCATTGCTGATTCTTTATGATTTTTAAAAAACAAACTGCTTAACATCCTCTTCATTTTCAAGTCCAATGATGTAAATTCGTGATTCACCTTTTATGGGTAAAAAAAAATGAGATTTTAAAACTGGATCTGTAGTCCATCTTCATTAAGATTGGAAATAGTGAAAAAGGATTAAAGATGGTGGTGTGAGAGGTGAGACAGAGGCTTCCTCCTAAAACCACATGTAATACCAAAATATAATTAATACAACTAATCCTGAAAAGAGCAACAAGAAAGAGGACTGTGCAAAACTGCATACACCTGGAGAAAATAATAAACCTCTTAGAACAGGGTAACATACCAAAGCCATTCTCCCACCCCAGCTCATGGATGGGAGGGAGAGAAATGGAGTGGGGAGGGAGCGGAGGCCTGGGACTGCTGAATATATAACTCTGGAGATCTACTCTGGGAGCACAAACATACATTTCATTGTGGTTTCATGGTACCCTCATGATTAGGAGGTTGGAAAGCTAAGACAGGCAGAATACCTGGAGAGACGGAGATTCCAGCCACTTGTGGAAAGCAGGGATCCATATCCTGCTACTCTGGGACAAAAGAAAGGTGGACAGTCAGAGAGACTTCCTAACAGCAAGAGGGCTGCTAAAGGGGCAAAGATTGCACAGAGCTTACTGCTCAGGAGAAAGGACAGGTAGACAAAATTGTCCAGGTGCACTCTTCCCAAAGCTCCAGCTCCCTGGCTGGCTACACAGCTCCAAGGACCCCCTCCATGATACACAGCCTACTGCACCTTTCTCCAGCCAGCACCACCTGGCTCGCAAACTGGCAAACACTACCCTGGTATTAGGCCAGGCAGAGGGAAGATCTGTCTACAGCAACAAGTGCAAAGCATAGAGGCTTATACCTGTGTGCTTGGCCAACTGGTTCAGGCAGTGGAGACAGGAATAGCAGCCAGGAAGCATGAAACAGCTCCTTCCTCCCCCCAGGCACCAAGACCACTCCCCTGTGACCTCCGACATTACTTAAAGGGCTCAGAAGCTCCAGAGAGTAGAGCTTCTGGGCACTAGAGGGTGCCATATACAAATATGAAATGGCAAAGGAACCTGGTTCAAAGTGAAACTATGAATACAACACCTGAGAAAGATTCAAATGAAATCGACCTCATGAATCTTCCTGAAAGGGATTTCAAAATAAAGATCATTAACCTGCTCATGGAGGTACAGAAAAATATTCAAGAATTCATGAATGAATTCCGGTCAGAGATCCAATCATTGAAGAGCACAATGGAGGGTATTAAAAGCAGATTATATATGGTAGAGGAGACAATAAATGAAATAGAAACTAGAGAAGAGGAATACAAAGGAGCTAAGGCACAGAGAGAAAAAAGGATCTCTAAGAGTGAAAGAATATTGAGAGAACTGTGTGACCAATCCAAAGGGAACAATATTCACATTATAGGGGTACCAGAAGAAGAAGAAGAGAAAAAAGAGGATAGAAAGTGTCTTTGAGGAGGTAATTGCTGGAAACTTCCCCAATCTGGGGAAGGAAATAGTCTCTCAGGCTATGGAGGCCCACAGATCTCCCAATAAAAGGGACCCAAGGAGGACAACACCAAGACACATAGTAATTAAAATGGCAAAGATCAAGGATAAGGACAGACTATTAAAAGCAGCCAGAGAGAGAAATAAGATCACATACAAAGGAAAGCCAATCAGGCTAACATAAGACTTCTCAGCAGAAACCTTACAGGCCAGAAGGGAGTGGCATGATGTATTTAATGCAATGAAGCAGAAGGGCCGGCCTCGAACCAAGAATACTTTACCCAGCAAGATTATCACTTAAATTTGAAGGAGGGATTAAGCAATTTCCAGATAAGCAAAGCTGAGAGAATTTACCTCCCACAAACCACCTCTACAGTCTATTTTGGAGGGACTGCTATAGATAGAAGTGTTCCTAAGATTTAGTAGCTGTCACTAGAGGTAATAAAACCACAGTAAAGAAAGCAGAACAGTTAATTACTAAGCAAATGCAAAATGAAATCAACTATCCCCAAAGTCAACCAAGGGATAGACAAAAAGTACAGAATATGATACCTAATAGATAAAGAATAGAGGAGGAAGAAAAAGGAGGGAAATAAAGAACCCTTAGGTTGTGTTTGTAATAGCATATTCAGTGAGTTAAGTTAGACTGTTAGATAGTAAGGAAGTTAACCTTGAATCTTTGATAACCACTAATCTACAGCCTGCAATGGCAATATGTACATACCTATTGATAATCACCCTAAATGTAAATGGACTGAATGCACCAATCAAAAGACATAGAGTCACTGAATGGACTTAAAAAAGACCCATCTATATGCTGCCTCCAAGAGATTCACTTTAAACCTAGAGACATACACAGACTAAAAGTGAAGGGATGGAAAAAGATATTTCAGGCAACTAATAGGGAGAGAAAAGCAGGAGTTTCAGTACTTGTATCAGATAAAATAGACTTCAAAACAAAGAAAGTAACAAGAGGTAAAGAAGGACATTACATAATAATAAAGGGGTCAATGCAACAAGAAGATATAACCATTATAAATATCTATGTACCCAACACAGGAGCACCTACATATTTGACACAAATACTAACAGAATTAAAAGGGGAAATAGAATGCAATGCCTTCATTCTAGGAGACTTCAACACTCCACTCACTCTGAGGGACAGATCAACTGGAAGAACATGAGAAAGGAGACAGAGGCACTAAACAACACATTAGAACAGTTGGGCCTACCAGACATCTACAGAACTCTACAACCAAAGGAAGGAGAATACACATTCTTCTCAAGTGCATATGGAACATTTTCCAGAATAGACCCTATACTAGGCCACAAAAAGAGCCTCAGTAAATTAAAAAATACTGAAATTGTACCAACCAGTTTATCAGACAACAAATGTATGAAACTAGAAATAAATTATGCGAAGAAAATGAAAAATCCCACAAACACATGGAGGCTTCACAACATGCTCCTAAATAACCAATGGATCAATGACCAAATAAAAACTGAGATCAAGCAATATACAGAGACAAATGACGACAGTAATTCAACACCATAAAATCTGTGGGATGCAGCCAAGGCCATGCTAAGAGGAAACTATAGTGCAATACAGGCCTATGTCAGGAAAGAAGAACAATCCCATATGAACCACTCCAAACTCACAATTAATGAAACTAGAAAAAGAAGAACAAATGAGGCCCAAAGTCAGTAGAATGATGGACATAATGAAGATTAGAGCATAAATAAATAAAATCGAGAAGAATAAAACAAAAGAAAGAATCAGTGAAAGCAAGAGCTGGTTCTTCGAGAAAATAAACAAAATTGATAAACCCCTAGCCAGACTTATCAAGAGAAAAAGAGAGTCTATACACATAAACAGAATCAGAAATGAGAAAGGAAAAATTACTAAGGACACCACAGAAATACAAAGAATTATGAGAGAATACTATGAAACATTATATGCCAACAAACAGGATAACCAAGAAATGGACAACTTTCTAGAAAAATACAACCTTCCAAGGTTGACCCAGAAAGAAACAGAAAATCTGAACAGACTAATTAATAGCAATGAAATTGAACTGGTAATCAAAAAACTGTCTAAGAACAAAACTCCTGGACCAGATAGCTTCACAGCTGAATTTTATCAAACATTTAGTGAAGACCTAATACCCATTCTCCTTAACGTTTTCCAAAGAGCAGAAGAAGAGGGAATACTACCAAACTCATTCTATGAAGCCAGCATCACTCTAATACCAAAACCAATCAAAGACACCAAAAAATAAATAAAATTACAGACCAATATCCCCGATGAACATAGATGCAAAAATACTCAACAAAATATTAGCAAACTGAATTCAGAAATACATTAAAAAGATCATCCACCATGATCAAGTAGGATTTATTCCAGGGATGCAAGGATGGAATTGAAAACCTATCCATATCATCCACCACATCAACAAAAAGAAGGGCAAAAACCACATGATCATCTCCATAGATGCTGAAAAAGCATTTGACAGAATTCAACATCCATTCATGATAAAAAATCTCAGCAAAATGGGTATAGACTGAAAGTACCTTAACATAATAAACACCATATATAACAAACCCACAGCCAACATTATACTTAACAGTGAGAAGCTGAAAGCTTATCCTTTAAGATCAGGGACAAGACAAGGATGTCTGCCCTCCCCACTTCTGTTCAATGTAGTAGTGGAGGTCCTTGCCACGGCAATCACAAAGAAATAAACGGCTTCCAGATCAGCAAAGAAGAAGCTAAACTGTTCCTGTTTGCAGATGACATGATATTGTACTTAAAAAAACCTAAATAATCCACTCCAAAACTACTAGATCTAATATCTGAATTCAGCAAAGTTGCAGAATAAAAATTAATACATAGAAATCTGTTGCATTCCTATATACTAATGAACCAGCAGAAAGAGAAATCAGGAAAACAATTCCATTCACAGTTGTATCAAAAAGAATAAAATACCTAGGAATAAACCTAACTAAGGAAGTGAAAGACTTGAACTCTGAAAAGTATAAGACACTCAATAAAGAAATTAAAAAGATACCAATAAATGGAAACATATCCCGTTCTCATGGATAGAAGAATTAATATTGTCAAAATGGCTATTCTGCCTAAAGCAATCTACAAATTCAATGCCGTTCTCATCAAAATACCAACAGCATTCTTCAATACTCGAGCAAATCATTCTAAAATTCATATGGAACCACAAGAGTCCCTGAATAGCCAAAGCAATCCTGAGAAGGAAGAATAAAGCAGGGGGATTATGCTCCCCAACTTCAAGCTCTACTACAAAACCATAGTAATCAAGACAATTTGGTACTGGCATAAGAACAGAACCATAGACCAATGGAACAGACTAGAGAGTTCTGATATAAATCCAACCATATATGGTCAATTAGTATACGATAAAGGAGCCATGGACATACAATGGGGAAATGACAGCCTCTTCAACAGCTGGTGTTGGCAAAACTGGACAGCTACATGCAAGAGAATGAAACTGGATTATTGTTTAACCCCATACACAAAAGTAAACTCAAAATGGATCAAAGACCTGAAAGTAAGTTATGAAACCATAAAACTCTTAGAAGACAACATAGGCAAAAATCTCCTGAATATAAGCATGAGCAACTTCTTCCTGAATGCATCTCCTCAAGCAAAGGGAAACAAAAGCAAAAATGAACACATGGGACTACATCAAACTAAAAAGTTTCTGTATGGCAAAGGACATCAACAACAGACCAAAAAGGCATCCTACGATATGGGAGAATATATTTGTAAATGACATATCCGACAAGGGGTTAACATCCAAAATATATAAAGAATTCACATTCCTCAACACCCAAAAAACAAATAACTCAATTAAAAAATGGGCAGAGGATATGAATAGACAATTCTCCAAAGAAGAATTTTGGATGGCCAACAGGCACATGAAAAGATGCTCCACATCACTTATCATCAAGGAAATGCAAATTAAAACCACAATGAGATATCACCTCACACCAGTAAGGATGGCCAGCATTGAAAAGACTAAGAACAACAAATGCTGGCAGGGATGTGGAGAAAGGGGAACCCTCCTACACTGCTGGTGGGAATGTAAACTAGTTCAACCATTGTGGAAAGTGGTATGGAGGTTCCTCAAAAAACTAAAAATAGAAATACCATTTGACCGGGGAATCACATTCCTTGGAATTTACCCAAATAATATAATTTCTCAGACTCAGAAAGACATATGCACCCTTATGTTTATTGCAGCACTATTTACAGTAGCCAAGATATGGAAGCAACCTAAGTGTCCATCAGTAGATGAATGGATAAAGATGTGGTACATATACACTATGGAATACTATTCAGCCATAAGAAAGAAACAAATCCTACCATGCAACAACATGGATGGAGCTGGAGGATATTATGCTCAGTGAAATAAGCCAGGAGGAGAAAGACAAGTGCCAAATGATTTCCCTCATTTGTGGAGTATAACAATGAAGCAAAACTGAAGGAACAAAACAGAAGCAGACTCACAGACTCCAAGAAGGGACTAATGGTTACCAAAGGGGAGGGTGTGGGAGGATGGGTGGGGAGGAAGGAATATGGAGATTGAGGGGTATTATGTTTAGTACACATGGTGTGGGGGGGTCACAGGGAAAACAGTGTAGCACAGAGAAGGCAACCAGTGAATCTGTGGTATCTTACTACAGTGATGGACAGTGACTGCATTGGGGTATGGGTGGGGACTTGATAATATGGGTAAGTGTAGTAACCACATTGTTTTTTTCATGTGAAACCTTCATAAGTGTGTGTATCAATAACACCTTAATAAAAAAATTTTTAAATAAAAAAAAATTTTTAAAGATTGGAAATAGTTAAAGAACTTAAGTTGAAAAGACTTCTCATCTGAGTAGTGGAAATCTGAATGCAAACACCATAAAATCTTATGCTTTAAATTTGGCAGTTGTATCAGTTACTTGGATCTGGGAGCAGGGAAAACATTTCTAAAAAGATGAACAGGATGAGATAATACGGGAAGACTTTTGTTCTGTAGAAGAAGTATCTGTACATTACACTTTGCCTTGAAACTGTTCTTTCTTGTTTAAAAACATGGAGTAAAAATTAATTGTCCCTCCCAGTGTGTTCACAGAAGAGACCAGAATATCAGGGATATTTTAAGGAGAGGATAGACTGATGCCACTCTGAGTCCCAAGAGTCACAACTTATTGACAGTTTGGTGATCAGGGTTGCAGTACATTGAATGATATATTGTGTAAGTCAACCTGGCCGCTCATTAAAGATCCCACAATAAATGAGCTAGCCCACCAAAAAGAGGGAACCAATGAGATTTCAGACTCGTGGTTATGTAGCCCAGCACATAATTCCTTGGAAAATATGGAGCCTGACACCTGTTCCTAATGAAAAATGGCCAAAGAGAAAGCCTGACTTAAAATGTGGAAGGGAATTGATTGACCCAAAAGAAGGATACTCAAGTTAAAGTGGATTCAAAGAAACTCAGTCTAGCTGAGATCAATGTATTTCAAAGAAAATTAGATGAGAAGAAGGTTGGCAGTGGTTTGTACTAAAAAGAGAAAAGGTAGCCTTTGCTTGGCAAAAGCATAAGAAGACAGGTATTAGAAAGGTAAGGCCAACAGACACAGCTTTTGAGACAGAAATTGTGTTTATTTTAATTAGAGTCAACAGGAAAGGCAGATAAACAGCAGCAAACCCTGTCTTAAGAGATAATCCTTCAGGGAGAGAAGAGAATAGAAAGAGTGAAGACAAAGATAGAGGTTTCCTGGCTGAAGGGGATTACTCATCCCAGGCAGGGAGAGATTAAGCAAGAAAATCACATGGGTAAAGGGCATGGTCATACTGCACGTAGCGCAGAGGTTGCCGGTTGGCAGCCTGTGCTCTGCATCTGACCTGAAGGCAGCTGCTATTTGTCCTGCTCCATTAAAAAAAAAAAAAAAATAGAATTAGTTGATAATATTTTAAAACCAAAAGATTTCAATAGCTCAAGATTTATAGCCTCTGAAAAACGGGAGGATCTGGCAAATCTATGTACAAATTCCTGCAGAGCAACAATTATGTGAAGCATGGCTTCACCAATTCCCAAGTGCCCAACCCACGGCCACTTCACTCACCTCCCTTAGCTGCCTGGCATCTATAGACATTTGATTTCATAAGGATACTGGCTTTAGGGTGAGTATGACAACGGCTGTAGTCATTTTTCTAGAGTGATTAATGTCTGAGAGTATTCACTTTTATACATCATAAATGTTTACCAAGCCTCTGTTAAGTACTGAGCTAAATGTAATAAGAGGCACAAAGACAGCAGACGTGGACTTTGCTTTCACAGAACTCATGCTCTAGTAGAACTATATCTCAGGCATACACCTTATTTATGTGTAAGTGGTAATAAGACATCAGCTAATACATGTAGAGATTAAAGGTCATGGGAACTTAGAGCAGGGCAAGCCCACTTCAGTGTGGGAAAACATCAAGGAAGCCTTCATTAACTAGGAGATTTTCCTAAATTTGTGGTTTCATTTGTAAATGCCTCAGGGATTTAAGAACTGCATACAGGTAGTGGTTAATATAGAAAAACCTGATCCTGGGTAAACTCTATTGATATAATCATGATACCTAGGCAAGACCATTCTTGATTGAGTAAATCAGAATTCTGTAACAGAGTAGTTCAGTTGCCCCTAACTTTGACATGCACATCTTCACACATAAACTAAATGTACATAGGGTCACCAAGTGGCTTTTATTCCTCTATAGAGTGCTAATGAACTGCTCTTTACCATTTTGTTGAGGGTCCATTTGCAATCTGGTGAGACCCTCACATTGAGTGGAAGAACTTGCCTGCTTTACTGATCAAATGTTAGGTCATGTTCCTTAACAATGATAGCAGTGGTCAATAGAAGGTTAAGCTGTTTTCCCTGTCAGTGACAGGTAGGGAAAACACTATGGGCCCATAGTAGGTTTAGTTCAAAGCCAGGCTGAAGTCATTTTTCTCTAGTCCCTTTTAGGCTCACATCCTAACTCAGTATTTTCTTTGGCTCTTCTCATTTTTCATAATCAGGTGTCAGTTTGAGAAATGTGTGGTACAGTGGGAGAAGTGTTGTCCATAAGCCAAAATCTCAGATCATCCTATATCCTGTCACCAGATTTTAAAATCACTTGGTAGTAACAGAACTGTTTCCCTGCATTTATTTGCCTCAGGGCAATTTTACAATAAGCTTCCACTTTGGAGAGTATCTGGGTTTAGGGAGAGCAAACAATGGTTCCACTCCCTTCTCCTCTGCCTGTGGGAGAGTTTAGTCACATTGAGCCTAGACTCAGCCTCAGAGTCTTCCGACTGCGGCACTTCAGCAACCATCACAGGGCTCACTCAGCCCACGTAAAGCTGCTTGTCTTCCCTGCAGAGCTGGTAGAGGAGGAAGGCAGTCAGAGAAGGGAAGGTATTCTGGGTGGGGTCATTTACTGAATGCACCCTGCGTCGCACCAGTGTGCCAATTCACCCAGCGTCTTCCTTAATCTCTACCCATTGTCATTATTTTAGAGATTACAAACTGGTTGCTAAACCAAGCTAAATTACTAGAGTCTAGGGTCAGGGAAAAGCATTCATGCCATTCCTAGTAGGTATTAACGGAAAGTCATTGAGCTGCAGAGAACTCCAAAATCCCTACTCCCCCTTTTAACCTCCCCACTGGGCACGGGGAGCTCCCTGCTCCACTCTAGCCCAGCACATTCCATTTTGTCATTAAAAACTTTGACTCAGGCACTGAGGTCTTGACCTGTCTCCCCAGTGCCTGCAGTGGCAGCTGACACAGAGCAGGTCCTCAGTGACATCTCTCACATGGCTTAGTGAAGTAATGCTGCTTCTCCTGTTTACACTGTGAGGGGATGTTTGCAAGGAGTCACCCTCTCCCTCTTTCTAGTATGGTAGACTCTCCTGGAAAAATATTTAATAAATTTTCCTGAGCCTAAAAGCAAGATATGTTCATTGTTAATATTGAACATTAAGGAAAAACTGAATTTACAAACGAACCAAACTTAAAAACTCAAAGTCAGCCTGCTGTTAAAAAATAATCAAGCTTATCTATATGCGCATTCATGGAAGAGATCTATGATATATTTTTGAAAGGTAAGAAGTGAGATTTAGAACACTACATATGTTCCGAATGTGACTCCAATGTGACTCCACCTTCCCAAAATACAGTAAATATGACTTTGCCTAGGAAAGCATCTGAAAATGACATACTTCAATACATTCTTGAGTTGAGTGAGTCAGTGATGAAGAGCAGTGTGTCAGAGGCCTTTGCTTATTGCTTTATATGCTTCTAGGTTGCTTTAATTTTAACTATCACATTCTACTTTTGCAATTAAAAAACTTTTTAAAATTATAATTTATAATTAAAGTCACATTGATCTGTTGTATCAGAGTGTTAAAAAGAAAATCACAGGCTCACAATGGAGTCACCTATGCTAGGCAAAGTCACCACACCAGGGCTTGATGCCTAACCTAAGTGCAGTTTCAACCTCCCCTAGAAGTTATTCTTAACAGTCAATCAGGAATGTTCTGGTCAACACATGGGCCCTCTCTACCTTCCCCCAGCCAAAAAATGAGTTAATCTGCATAATAAGGTCCCCTCTTCTTCCCCACTAAGAGAAGGTGACCTTGCCTGAATTAATCATTTTTCTTTTGCTAGTAACTTCTTGCTCTACCCTCCTGCCTATAAAAACCTTCCATTTTTTACAACTCCTTGAGGAATCTCTCTACTTGCTATGTGGGATGCTGCCTGATTCATGAATCACTTTATAAAGCCAATTAGGTCTTCAAATCTACTTGGTTGAATCTTGTTATTTAACAAGAGATAACCACTGTTAACATTTTGCCTTTTCTGGTGTTTTAAAAAAATAATTGGATCAAACTAAAAACAGATTGTTGTTTCAACATTTTTCACTTAATATAACTTGAGTGCTTTCACATGTCATTAAATATTCCTTAAATACATTATTTTAAATTATTTAGTGTATTATCTTTTCAGTTTTTTATAGTTTTACTATTCCTCAGGTATAAAACATTGAGATTATTTCTAGGTTTTCTCAATAATAAGAAGTGATTCCATCAATATCCCAGAACACACTTCTGTGTTTGTATCTCTGCTTCATTAGGTCAGATTTCTACAAGTGGAATTACTGGGTTAATGGAAATGAGGACTTTGAATAGGCATTGCTGTAGACCTTCACGGTGAGGTAGTGGGGGGAACATAGCAAGCCTTGCTTCCCAGATTTTGTGTCTGTAGTACTCTCATAGAGGACGAATTTTCCTTGACTCTCTTAGGTTCCCCTAGCTGCATCTGAAAATTAAACTGACAAGGACAGATTACCAAGATAAAAGCATTAACAAATTTTGTTAATTTTTTTTATATGTACATGGGAGCATGACAAGAGAATGAAGACCAAAAGAAGTGACCAGAATAGGGAGCTTTTATATCTTTTGATAATAAATGTGGGGGGAATTGACAAGACAAACAATATTTGCTACATAATCTATTTTGTCTGGGTCTTCCTTATATTTTGCATTTTACTCTTTAATCCACTTGGATTTCATTTTGATATGAGTGAGATAATCACCTAATTTGACATATTTTCCCCAAAATAATCCATCTTCTCACTTTCAGTCTTCTACCCCATTGATAAGGGAACTGAGTAACAGTATAGATAATTCACTGAAAAGAAAGAAATAATCAAAGAAGGACACCTCACCTAGTGCCCACCATGCTAGAGAAGGGGTGCCCACCTTACTTTTGTCATTCAGAGTGTCACTTCATATACCATTGAGTTTTCTAAAAAGAAAGTTTTTTAGGCTGCTAGTCCTCATTAATTCTAGACCATAAGTAACAGTATTTACCTCCTTTATGCCACTGAATATTACTTTTTCTGGTGTAAAATGTTATTTTTTTTCTTTTGTTTTAATTCCCAGTGTCCCCCTTTTCAAAAGAGGTGGCTAAAGTTGACTTCCAGGTTCCCCTATGCCCTGGAATAGAAGCTATGCATTGATGGCAAAGGGCACAGGAAGAAAAAAGGCCGCAGAAGCTGCCTGCACCAAAATGAGAGTGGCTTCTGGCTCTGCTCCAGGGACTTCGCTCCACATTTCTTTCTGAGCTCTCAGACAAAAGTGATAATGAGAGTTTAATCTTTAGACTTGTGCCATCAGCTGTTTACTTTCCTTAGACTTTTAAAATTCCTACAGGGCCTCAATTTCAGCCACTAGAAACAGCACTTTCAGGGTAGTTCTTCCCTGGGGTGGAAATAATCAAAGAGTAAAAATCCAAGGTTTGCCATATTTTCCAGCTGTGATCCAGTGTATTTTCACCATTTTGAAAAGACCTAGGGTGCAAGGCAAGCTTAATGGGACTGAGATGAAGGATGGAAAGAGCATTTTCTTTAATTTACTGCAACTCCGCTATCCTTGTAGTATAGTATTCAGTATTTTGTGAGTGCTGCTACTCTGTTCTTTCCTCTTCTGGGTATCCCTCTCTGCTTTCCTGTAGAACCTGGCATGTAATTGTGGTTCCTGCTATTAGACTTCAGCAAAGACGTGTGCGTGTTGCCCACAGGTGTGGAACCCATAAGCTAAGGATACTGGAAGTAGGCAAAGAACACTGTGGTCAGAGGACATGGTGCAGTCCAACAACTGTGCTTTTCTAACTTCTTTTAAACAATAAAAACATTTTTTCAAACTGTTCTGAAAATAACACTTTTAATTACTACACGATGCCTGGGATACAGATAACGCCATCTTTACATATTTGTTTAATGCAAATCAAGTCTGACTCCCAGTCTCTTCTTACCCATGCTGATGGGAAGCCTGCCTTTTCTCCTGGCTCTTCTATTTGATAAAGCTCTGGGGCTAATATGATCCTGGTCATCCCCCCACAATGCTTATTGCTGCCCTGGATGCTCACCGTGGCCTCACAATCCTTCAGGAGAAGGTGGTTTCTGCCCTCTGTTTCCTTTTTTCCCATTTCAACCACAAAGCATCTTTGCTCAAGTTTCCGAGGCCACGTGCTTAACTCCAAGTCCTGATAAGCACCCACTTTGCCAGCCCCTGATGAGGACTGGCTTGCCTCAGAAGGACTGTGCTTTGAGAAAGCCATCTACTGCCATCATGTTATTCAAGTCCAGTGCACTCAGTACCTCGCAGGAGCCCAGAGGCTTGCTTTGCCAATCTCTACAATGTGAAGCCTCCGTCTCACTCTTCTTTAGGTGATTCTACTGAGTTTAACATTGCCTAGAGCTTTGAACTTCAGAGCTCTTTAGACGTATCACTGGGGATATTTAAGGAAGGGACAGTGAAAGTCCTTTTTTTCTTGCAACCTGGAAGATTGGTAGTGTAGACCTAGGGAACTGGGCCTGGCTACTCTCCTGAGATGTGTGACTAATAAATTTTTAGTTTCTTTAAAATCAATTAGCTGAGCAAAAAACACCCACATTTAATTTTTAAAGAGGTAATACTATTATATTACATTTTCAGCACATCACCATGCTGAACTCTCATGGCATGTAGACTATCAACCTGCAGAAGGGATGTCACTGTAGATGCTGTGGTGTGAGCGGGATGGAGTGTGAAGCTCTTTGCACTTAGCATCCTCCCAGCATGTTAAGCATTCCTGACAACCTCGAGGAGTCTTGGAGGGTCCATGGATCCCAATTTAAAAGCTGTTACCCTGATATGAAGATAACCTCTCTTCACATTCATAAATACACACCTATTATGATATTTTGATCTAAGAGTGTAAGACTGGCTATAGAGAGACAGGTGGTCCCTTAGCAACCTTGGGGGCCCTTTAGAATGTGGAACTATGGTATATTTTAGAGAGTGGAAGGATTCATTTATGGCATACTTTCCAAATAATATCTTCAAAGAGTAAGGATGTTCTCTGAAGGATTTTAATTTTCCTTAACAGAAGCATATACCTTCTATAGTGTACATATTATATACCAGGCTGAGTTTATGCACAATAAGGGAAATTTATAGAGTTCTTACTATGTGCTAGGCACTTTTTCAAACACATCACATGTAGTATTTATTTATTTTCACTTATAAATCCTTAAATGTACTAGGTTTTGGACTAAGAACTCAATGAACATTAATCTGTTCAGTCTTCTACAGAGCATTCTAAATAGATATTATTTATTACCATTTTCTAGATGAGGAAATTAAGGCACAGAGAGGTGAAAATAATTACCTAGAGCCACATACCTAGCCAGTGACAGAGCTGGGGTTAAAACAATGACCTTCTGGCTCCAGAGTTAATGTTCTTTCCTACTATACTATGTTGTCCCATAACACACAGCAGCTCACTTAGCCCTCCTCAAGAGGGAAATAATACAGCTTTTTTTACAGATGATAAAATGGAAATCTAATCTGGTGCCTTCTAGCTATTTTGGGATTCATCCAGGGATGAGGAGAGTCCACAGCTCTGTGGACCTTCCAAACACTTTTGGTGCCTAAAGCTAACTGGAGATCTCATTTCCACTGAGGCACATCCCAAAAGGTTGTCCTGATGACAGCTTATGCTCTAGGATTTCTCCAAATTAATATTTCTCAAACTGCTTTATAGCATGTTATTACCTTGGATATTAGATACTCTATTTTAAGAAATCAGTGCCAGCCATATTTTTCTTTTTAACATTCGTTACACATAGGTCAGAAAGAAAATATTAATATACACACACATATATATATACACACATGTAGTTTCTATTTTGATGTAACAATGTATTCATATAAAGAATGTCATAAAGTTGCAGAAGAGATTACCTAATGCATGAATGCATGATGTCCTTTTTTTAAGGGCTGCATTTACCAATTTGAGAGTCACATTGATGAATGTTGTCTATCTTTGGTTACTGGAATGTTATATATCTTGTTTGAGAATGTAAATACACACTTATGATAGTTAATGTTTATCAACTATTAAACATTCATACTGCAAAAAGTGCCCATGAATCTGTTGCTAATAGATCTTTTTATGTGAAAATTAAAATATAACTATTCTCAAACCGTTTTAAATCAGACTAGCCAAAAGCAAAATACCTCAAAGTGAAGATAGCAATTAGTATCTTCAATTTCTTTAAAACATAGGAACTGGACTCTTGAGTCTAGTTAGCCATTTTGGGAACATTTCTTTTCAAGAATACCAAAGTATTTTAGAACATATTATTCTTCCCTTTGAAAATGTACCTGTGTAAAATAAAACTTTCATACCATGTATCAATTAAAGCAAAATATAAGAATAGATTTAGAGCTACTCCTGATAGGAGAATCTGACCTATCAATAGTTTTCTCCATATTAAAAAAAAAAATACAATACCTGGGTTAAGCCTTGGCCCACCACGTATATCTGGAATCTGTGAATTGAACTCATTTTGAAAAAGTATTTTTGCAAGGGTAATTAATCTAAGGATCTTAAGAGGAGATCACCCTGGCTTTAGGATGGGTCCTAATCCAATGGCATGTGTTCTTTTAAGAAAAAGGGTAGACAGAGACACAGAGAGACATCTGTCTTCCATATGAAGACAGAGGCAGAGTTTGATGTTAGACAGATACAAGCTAACAAACACGGAGAATTTTTGTTGCCTCCAGAATCTACGGGAGAGGGATGAATATTTCCTCAGAGGCCCCGGAGGGAACCAACCCTGCCTATGTCTTGATGTTGGACTCACCTCCAGTGCTGTCAGAGAAGTTTCTGTTTTTGGAAGCCACCAAGCTTGGGCTAATTTGTTCTGCAGCCCTAGGAAGCCAGCATCACCTGTTCCTACCTTCCCTCCTCCCTTGTTTTCATATCTCATCATTCTCCCAGCACACCTTTGAGAGCCTACTATGTGATAGGCAGTGGCTGGAGGAGTTGGAAATGTAGCGTTAATAAGAAGACACAGCATCACTTAAAAAATTTGTGTTCATTACACATTTTGGGGAAGTAAAAGTCTTTCTTATTTTTCTCTTACAGTGAGAACTTGTAGCCTCTTCTACATTCACATCAGCATCTGAACGTGTTCCAGCCAAATGTCACTTTAAATGTGAACACTGTCCTATTTGACTTCATTTGTATCAAGTGTTGTTCTGGAAAACGCTGTCCTGGGTCTCCCTTCTGATCCTACCCCCACTGGAAGGACTGGCTAGTCCTGGGAATGGGTGCCTTTTTCACACCCAGCCTGGCACTTTTCAAGCTCTCAGGTTTCTCTCTGGTGGTCCAGGACTGCCCATCGTGGCCCCGGGTTAGGATTTACCTTCTTCCCCTCTGCCCCATGCTAGGATTCCTTCCATCTCCCTGCCCCATCTTCAACAAAACTCCTCTTCTCCCAGATCCCAGGCTCTTTGGATCTTCCACCCTACCCAAGTAAAATCTAAGCCTCTTGCTGTGGCTTATAGTACTAACTGACCTCCATTCCATCTCCTACCAGCCCCTTCTTGCTTAAGAGGCTTCAGATGCACCCATTTCCTCAGTATTCCTCCAGGATTACAATTATGCTTCTGCCTCAATGCATTTATACTTGTGTTTTCTCTGCCAGAAGGTTCTTCCTGAGATGGTCATGGGTTCATTCTCCCACTTCATTCAAGTCTCTATAAACACTACCTCTTAAGAGAGAACACTAAGCAGCCCATTCATTCTCTATGCTTCTTTATTCTCATTGCACTAGCCATTTACTGGGATTAGAGCCTCTATTTATTCATCTGGTTATTGTCTGTCTCCTGACCTAGATCATGGGTTGCAGAAAGGGATGGCCTTCACTGGCTGCATTTCCAGCCCCTAGAGCTGCATCTGGTGCATAGTGGACTTTCAAAAATTATTTGTGATTGAGTGAATGAATGAAGCAAGAGCAGGCTCATGTGATGAACTTGTGAAATCCCAGGACATCAGTAGCATAGTTGCATCCTTGGTAACATAGCAGCATCTTAATAGCATCTTCCTGGTGAGTTTCTCATTCTACATCGTAACTAGCATTTACACTTTGCAAACCACTTTCAAAAGTCCAAGTACCATATTGCTCAAAGCAAGCTCCAGTTTATAGCTGAGGAAATTGAGATTCAGTGAGGCCAAGAGACTGAGCAGCTAGGGTCACACAACTTGTTCATGACAAGTTGGAATTCAAACCTTGGTTTCCAGATTTCAAATCCAGGGCATTAAAAGGAACAACCACTGCAACAGCAAACAAACAAAATGCTTCCACCATGATGGCCTCTCTCAAAGTGAGAGAAGTTTCTATACTGTGCATTTGGGGTTAGGGGTAGGATTTCCTGTGACAGTGGTCTGATTTTCATTAAGTCCACTGTACGGAGAGTCATTTATTTCTTCAATGCTTAAAGCATATCTCTGAAGATCAGGCAAAAATGCTTTCACCTTCAATGTCGATGATGTCACTACATCTTCCAACATGTTTACGTCATAAAGCACTGTAGCACTGTCTTGCTCATGGACAGCAAGAGCGACTGCAGCATGAGGACAACAGCTGACATCCACTGACTACTTGCCATAGGCCAGAGACTTTCATCCATTACTTCAAATCCTTACAACCACCCTGAGATACTACATTCTGCATCTTAAAAGTGAGAAAACAGACCTTGAGAGATAAGATACTTTTTCCAAAGTCACAGTTAACAGAGCAACATTGCTAATATTTTAATTCCAGTCTTTCTCTAAGGCTGGGCACCTAGCCATCATGTTAGGGTTTCAGTCCTTTAGAAATAGACTCAGTGCTGGTCAGGGCAGATGCTGGCACAATGCAATTATCCACACCAACAGCCCTTGACAACTTCATATTCAATGGCAAATTTTTTTCACAGTATACACCTGGACATGCATATTTCACATTTCTTGAGTATTTCTTAAAGTTCCTCTTTTAAATTATAATTTGAAGAGTTGGACTGCAAAAAGATAAAGTGTATGTCAATTTATAGATTAAAATTTTACTTTTTCTCCCGCTTGCAAAGGTGAAGTCTTGTTGAGTATGTGTTGGTTTCAGAGAATGAATATATTTTGGCTTAAAGTATATCACAGTTCAATAAAACTTGTCCATAGAAATGTTTTGACTTTTACTGTTGCTGAGACTCTGCCTGCTCAAATCAGATAAGGGACTTAAGCCATTTATAATAAGATCCTTGGTCCTATTACTGAATCTGGACAAACTTAGATGAGGTGGTAAAAAATAAACTTTCATTTGTGATATAACAGCCTTTGCATACCTGGGAAAGGCATTTAATGTTTGATTAGACATAACCTGTGAGCTTCGTATGGGGGGGTTCAACAATGAGGAGATAGGGGTACAGCAACATGCATCTTGTTTATTTGGCAATATTTGTATATTCCATTCTAAAGACAAAGCACCAGGAATCGAAGCCTGCCCAACTTCCAAGTCATGTTTTCAGGGGCTTTGGTCATGATTTTGGTTGCCAACCATACAAATCTTGAAGAACAATGGGCAGGTTATATGAATATGTAACCTGAGGGAGATCCTTCCATTTTCTCCTCTTTGTCCTCACAGCCCAAGCTGATTTACCTCTTTCTTCCCTTTATTGAGTGATATAAAATGTTATTAATTTCATGGAACTGAGTGAGTTACAGAGGATCAAAATAAGTTATCATATATCACTTATATTTTACACACATATAATATATGTGCATGTAAGTATGTATGTATACATATGTAGTTGCTTTCAAGCAAATCTTACACTGATTTCCTTTAAGGCTGAACTTTATCCTGGAGCTATAAGATACAGGGGTAGTAGAAATGAAACAAGCTAACATGATTTCTGAAGCCCTGTTTTCCTTTTCTAGCTTGGATAACCTAGAATTAGCCCTGGTTTGTATATTACTGTAGGTAACCTTTGTAACTAAGATCCAAGGCATATCATACCAATGAGATTAATGCAAGACCAGCTCTTTGTGTAACAGTCCCAGAGATGGACTGTTAGGTTATTCTAGCCAGGACTTCTTACTTAGTTCTTAAAGTTCTTGAAAGTCAGCTTACTCTTCTTAAAGTATGGCTTTAGGAAATGGGGAATATTCAACTGTTTTCAGAAGCAAATTGAAAGACTTAAACTGGACCTGTCCAGTGACATTTTCTGCAGTGATGGTAATGTTGATAGCTGTGATGTTCCAACATTATAGCATAGCTACTAAATATACATGGTTATTGAGCCCTTGAAATGTGGCTAGTGTGACTGAGGAACTGAATTTTTAATTTAATTTAATTTCAATTTATTTAAGTGCAAATAGCTATGTTTGTGGCTAGTGGCAACTGTTAGTCTGTTAGTGAAGATTTAGATTGTTATCATTCCCATGAGCATGTATGCTCCAAAAACAATAATTGGAATCCTGTTGCTTAAATTAAGTGAAATGGTAAATTTAGTTCTTGCAAATGAAGATACATCATCATGGAGGCAGTTTTTTGAGAACTATATAGGCCTAGTTCTCTGCAGGACTCAGATAGGTCTCTTACCCCAGGTAGTCTTCATTTTCATCTCAACTGGGATGGGGGTGAGTATGTAATTCTTTGTGAAAGTATGATTTCTAGGATACTATGGCAATTTGCTATTAGAAACTCTCCTAGACTGAAATTTGTTTGCATCTGTGGTTTTTACTCAATATGCCACACACTTATCTGATTTTGGAATCCTTTCACATGATGATTATATCCTGTGACTTACCACAAAACATGTTCCACAGAAAATAAGTAAACAACCTTCTCAAGGTTATATAGCTTTTCAAATAAAGGAATGATATTGCTGTTTGGAATAAAATAGAAATTCTATGTGTTAGTCATTAGGGCTCCCCAGGTATTTCCAGTTCACTCCCTTCTGGCTAAGCAGTACTGCCAAGCCCTGTAGCCCTGTTGTAGGTAGATGGGGCCATGTGACCATTCTGGCCAATGAGTTATGAAAAGAAGTTAATCATGCCACCTTTGGGTCAAGCAATTAATTGCTGATGCAAGACATTCGAGCTCTTTTTCTGCTGGCACAGAAGCTGGTTCAAGGTGGTGTCTACTCCATCAACTTGGGATCCTGAATGTCTAAGGTGAGCAGAAACCTCTTGACACTTTGCAATGGACATGTAATATAAAAAAGAAAGAAATCTTTGATATTTCAAGTCAACAGAGTGATACCTGTTTAAGTCCAGAGCTAAAGCAAGAACTGTAAATAGAAGGTAAGAGTAGGTCAAAATATGGGCAGAACTCAGAGACAGTTGAGTTATCTGAAGTTGAATTTAAGAGATAGGTTTGTCAACAACCTGCTTGGCACTGGAAGAGGCCATTAAGGAAGCTTGGAAACCTTGGTGATTCAGGCAATTTGTAGAACCTTGAATGAACTGCTTCCTAAACAAATATCAGTGCAGCTTTTATTTGTACAGTGAAAAAAGGTGCTGAGTGTCAGTGATGGGGCCCAACAGCTGCAGAATAAATTGTTCCCACATTAAAGGGCCATGCAGAGAACCTCTTGATCTGTGACCAACATAAGTTGAAAAGAGGATGCTAGACAGTTTGAGTTATGTTTTCATATGTATTTCTTAATTTTAAAGAGGAACCTGAACAATAGAAAGAAGATTACTAAAGAACGGATGCTGACAAAAATATACATTGAATTTTATACAATGCCATTTCTCATCCTGAAGCCCAGGCTTGACATTTGTGTAACAATTCTCAAACTGGGAAATCTAATAGGCTCTAAAGTATATGGCGATAATATCTGGTTCTTTTAATATTAAACCCTAGTTTTATTCATATGATCTCTTAAAGGAATCCCATAAATTATTCTTTTCAATAAGAAAACTCAATAAAAATCATTTTGCACTGCATTCAGTTCTTCAGGTCCAATGTATTCTTAATGATTAGATCTATCAATACTAATTATTAATTAATTATGATATTACTTATAACATTATTGCTAAAAGAACTTACTGTCACAACAATAATGATAGTGATTAATAGCTTCTATTTTAATGCTTTTTTTATTCCCCTGGCACTGTAGTAAATGTTACAGATGAATTATCTCACATAATCTTAATAGCACTCTTATACTCTAAAGAAAAGGAAAGCAACCCTGAACATTTGGGACCTTGCTGTAGGCCCAGCACTTGGCAAGTGGTAGGGCTCCTATTTGTAGTTGGGGTTGTGTCACTCCAAAGACTGTCCTTAATGTTAAACACTACGCTGCTCTTTTAGGACTAAGGTTTAGAATATCAACATTAACATGACCTGTACCTTGATTGTATTTAGTTAAACCTCTGTATAAGGGTATCACAAATTGAAACTAATTGAGAAGGTAATTCGAAAGAAAAACTTAAATTTTTGCACTGTATTGTGAAATGAATTATATGACAGTCCAGTATCATAAAAAAGTATAATGCTTAAAGAAAATATGAATACCAAAATGAAAATTATGAACCCAGGGTTTATAATGATTTTTTACATGAGAAGGAATACCAAGGGCACAGCTTATTAAGTGTTAACATATGCAGCCTTCAGTCAGGGCTGCGTGTGTCAACTAGGGACAGAGCTACCTGGGAATTTCTATTGATTCATATGTCTTTCTCAATTCACATATAATTCATTAGCACACAGGTAAGCTGATCGCTTGCCTTGCCTCTGGGCACTTAGGAGTCCTGGTATAGAATTGTACTCATTTGTAAGATGCAAGGTTGGGCTGAGATAACTTGAAGCTCATTCCAGTGCTAATATTCTCTTGTATCTCTCCTTTGTATCCTGATATCACAAAACTTCTGTTTAACTGATAGCTGGATTCACAAATGTGCCAGCCAAGAATCTCCTTAGGGTACCAATTCATAAGGGGTATGGGTAGATTTATATTGTGTCAATTTAGCTAATCCGGAACTACAGTTCCCTCAATTTCCTTCTACGTATGGCTCCAGGCTTAGGTGAGTCACAAAAGACATTCTGCACATGACTCTGAAGGTGAAAGTGAAGCAATAGTGATATTCCTTTCATGATCAGGTCAGTACATGGTATGAAATGCTGGTGCGTGCAGCTCCTGCCTTTTGTCACTTTTCTGCTGGCACACTTAGCTGCCCTGAGGCAGCTCCAGCCAGACTCCCTCTCTTAGTTTTTCTGACTCCTGGGTCAGGCGTAGGTTTATCTCCAAGACAAGGGACACAACCACCTTCTCTTTCATATTATTCCCATCATCAAAGTTGGAGGTCAAGAGGTGGTGAGAGTCTGATGAAGATTCCTGTCTGCCCTCCTGGTTCCAGTCCATTCCAACAGGATTCCTTTCCAGCTCGCTTCCCCCACCTTGCATCCTTCTGCCTTTCCCAAAGGCCAGACCTGCCGACTTCTCTAGCTGCAGAAGCCATAGCTCAGTAGTTTCCTTAACCTGCAATTATCTAAGATCAAATCCCTATAATAAATCCCTTATTATATAAATCTCCTACTGGTTCTGCTTCTCTGATCTAACCATGACTAATACAGGTTGCTAAAACAGCTCAGGGAAGATAATTAGATGGAGAAAATAGAATCTAGCAGAATTCTTGTCAGAGAAATAATATATGTGATTGGAAGGAATTTTTCTTAAGCCATTTTGGGGACTGTCTCATGTGAAAACTAGGGTAACAGCCAGTATTTGCTAAGTTGCCTTTTAAGAAGGAGGGTCTAGTTCAGTTCCGGACCTTTGTTTTTCTTTGAGAGGGGATGCAAGTTAGGAGACCAGGACTAATTTTCTGGGGAGGCAACAGGAGAATGAGGACTACTGATGTTCCTGCTACCCCCTTTCTTCATGCACAGTCATCTCTAACACATATTAAAACATACTTTAGGTTTTAATATCACTTTTAACATTAGCCAGTTATTCTTCTTTATAAAAGAAAACTCTGAGTATGAGCAAATGAAATGAGATGCATGGTGTGTACACACATTCATTCATTCACAAAGATTTATTAAGTATATAGCATATGCCAGGTCTGATCTAGGTACCAGGGATACAATGTAAAACAAGATAACAAGATCCCTGCTCTCATGGATTTACTGTCTAATAGTATAATAGAGGCAATAAATTAAAAAAAGAATAAGAAAATTGTCAATTATGGTAAGTAATAAGAAGTGATAGAAGGATTCATAAACCATAACATTGAGTTTGGGTTTTATCCTCTGGAAGTTTATTCACCCCTGGCATGATTGAAACCCAGAACCGGTTTACATATGTTTTGTATAATTCCCAAGAAAGATAATAGTAGATTGGACTAAGCTGGTCTGTGGATATGGAGAAATGTCAATAGATTTGAATTTTGAGGTAGGGCTGCCAAGAACTGGAGATGGATTGGGTGAAGTAAGTGAGGGCATACAGCTTGTGAAGATGGTTATGTGCATTTAGGGATCACTGAGCCACTGCACAGATGTATGTCCATTTACTAACATGGGGAAGGCTGGGGGAGAAACAGGCTTCGGGGATGGGTTAAACCATGTTCATGTAAGTATACAATACAATATTTATTATATACCTTTGGTTTTATAAATTTGAAATTTATTTCAGCTCCCATGGCCTTTCATGAAGAAATTTATGCTTGTTAATAGCAGACAGTGCCTTCAATGTTGAATGTGTTGCTTCTGTGATGAATAAGAGCCTTTCAAGAAGTTAAGTTTTATTCCAACATCAGGGTTGTTCTCAATGGGAAATTCTTCCCTGTGGTTGTCTATTCACAATTATACAAGGTCCCATTCTTTGACATGGGAATAAGTGGTAACACCCACTGAAGTCAGCAATAGGAATTTGGCTTTCATTGCCATGAATTGTGCAGTTCCACAAATCCTGACGATAAGAGTTGGAAAAAAAGAGTCATGACTGAGAAAAAGTGCCTGGCTCTGATTTCAAGGGTGAGCTTGTATAAACATTTCTTAGGCATGAGTCTTATTCTTAAACATTGGAGAGTGGCTTTTATAATGAGAAAAAAAATTCCCTCATTCTCCAAACATCAGTGCTTATGTTCCAGTCATTTGGGTTCTAGGAAACAAAATCTTATCCTTTAAAGGGAAAGAGGTTCCAGTAATTGTTAGTATGTTGAGGAAGATGCTCAACCGTTACTTGTGTGAATGTTAGCCCATAAAAGCTTCACAAGGCAGGCCCTCGAAGCCAGAGTCCATGAGGTTTGCCCTCTCGGTTTAGGACAATAAGTTCTGCATACTGAGAGGTTAGTAGCCTGTAGCTTCATTTCCTCACTATGTTTATTAGCACTTGGAAGTCTGCCATAAACAAATTTTCTACTCTACTCTTGATTTTGCAATGTAAAAAAGAATTTTTTGATGTTGAATATGGACAAGGTTTATGAAGAAACTTGTTTTTATTTTCTTCAGAGAAATCTTTTGTTTTTCGAACAAAACAAAAAAATAGTCACCTGACTATTTTGCCCGTGTGGGCGGTGATCCATCCTGTAATGTCAGCTCGGTGCCAGCAGATGGCAGGCATACCACACTGCACTTTGGCATTAGGCGAGGTTTTAGAACAACAGGAATTTCTCCTGTTCAGAGGGGGAGTCTGACGCACTGTGACTTGGTGGGAGGCGTAACTGGTATGGCGACTAATTCCAGGGAATCCAGTACACAAATATATGAATTTGACCTTGAATCTGAAGATATGCTTAGTTGGAAATAGAAACAAAACTGAGTTAAAGAACCAAAGCTAACCAAAACAAAAAACTCCCTTAAATAAATCTGTCAAAATGAGCTATGAAGTGAACATCTCAAAGTCTTGGGCTTATTCTGGGCTTTGTTTCACTGCTTTGTGGATCACTATAATCATAGCTGAAGAGCTGGAATGAAAACATAATGGCCAAGAGAAAAAGGCTGAGAAAAATTACAGAAGTATTTATTTTCAGGAGGATTAACTAAGCTCTGGGTGGCTGGACAGAATAGAGAGAAAATAGAAGAAACTCAGAGGTGAAAATAGAAATTTTAGAACTTTTATGTCCTCCATAAAGATAGTATTTCCAAAGGAATTCTTTATAGGAAGAATAGGACTTTTGTCCAGCTAGAAGGGAAGCATTGAATATACTGCTGTCATTCCAACTTCTACTTCATCAAGTTTTCCTGAATTTCTGCCACCACAACCCAGCTGGTTTCAGTCACATTTCCTTGCTTACCAGTTAAGTGGTTGTTCTGCTTTTTGTAGAAGGTGTGTGGGCTTCGGGACAGGTGCAAGGGTTATGTGGCATTAAGAGGACATTCCAGTTTCTTCACCCGCAGTGTGGTTTCTGAGTCTGAGCAAAAGGCACATTTTATCTTTTATGTTTGGTTTGGTTTTTTGAGTGTGTCTCACAGGAACATGTAGGAGCAAAGTTCTGTTTAAGGAAAATAGCCACAAGCCATTGTTAGGGAGAATCCTTGAGTCTCGTGGAAATGGACTGACTACACAGGTCAGGAATTTCTGCAAAGGTTCCTTTTCCCAGGGAACTACTGAAACCAAGACTGTTGTTTCTGCCTCAGCTTTTTAAGGAGATCCTGGAATACACAGTGACAGAACTATCCATGTAATTGTAACGACAAACTACAGATTTAAGTATAAAGGCATCAGTAGAGGCATTAGCAGCTTCCTGGTTCTAGTGCCCTTTGTCTGTTGAGTGTTTGCTTTTTCCGTTCCAGTAAATGCATAGTTGCATGATCGTCAACCTTTAGCTGAGCAGGGGTTGGATGTACAATACCTGGATACAGACAATCAGGAGGTTCATTCCCTGTAGGGAATTTTAAAACATAATGAAACTGACTAAAAGTTGGTCTGCTTTTAAATTTTCACCATGTCCATCAATTATTAAGCACTTTCAGTGAAAAAAAAAATCTTTTTCTGGTCTAATTTCCAAATATTTGTTACAATTGTAGCTGAGTTTCCATAACATACATATATGCTTTAAATTAGCACATCATTGGGTTCTGTGTGGAAGTTCATTCAGAGGACTCCCAGTTATTCAGTTGGCCTCCAACACATATCGACTCAGCCAAGTTTAGTTTGGAGGAAGTTCCTAATGGTTCAGAATGTTTGGAGCTCTCCTCCAATGCAGTTTATATTTTCAACTCCCTTGATACTATATATTCCTACATTTAAATTGTACATGTGAAATAAAGATAGCTGTACATGATTTTTCTTTTATGAATTATATTTTTTCTGGTGTGAGGAAACCAGACATAATAATATTTGCAAACAACCAGGATCAGCTTAATAATATAATGAAGACAGCTATCTCCAAACTTGTTCCTGGAAGACTGGAACACAGAATTATTGAAAAAGGCTATCAACTATGCAAATGGAAGGGTTTGGGCATGTACACAGAAAAAGGAATCAAATTAGAAGAAAAACATCCAGAGAAATAACAAAAGATGCTGGTGTTACATTGTGAGAGGAGTAACAAGGCAATGTTTGAATGTCCTGATCATTTTCAGTATGTCTTAATTTTTTAATAAAATTAAGATCTAAACAACAGTTCTAAAGCAGAAGAAAAAAACTTGTTTTTACTAAATGTAATAGATATTTAAGATGAATTTCTGCTGAAAGTATTTCAGTGGAACTTTTTGACTGTGAAACATTTGGAAACAACTATAATTAATACCAAAGAAGTGGAAATATAGACAGTATGCAATTTCTTGCATTTATTATGAAGTGGGACTTATGCTTATGTTAATGTTTAATCCTTCTCTTAGCTGTTTATATATCTGTTGCTTCATATAAAATAAACTTTATGACATTAAAATTAATAAAAAGTGTTTTTCCATCAACTATCAGCAAACATACTGACAAAAATGTCTATATTGTCTGTTGAACAGAGATATATGAAGATTAATTTTGACAAAATCATTCCATATTTGTGGAACTATTAAGGCTACAAAAACAGAAACTATAATTTTATTGCCCATTACAACAGTAGATCAATATGTAGATATAAGTGTTTCCCCTTTAGAAAATACAGCAATGCAATTAATACGATAATTACCTTTTTTCTTATGCTGTCATATTTATTTTAATTTTATTAAAAAATTAAGACATACTGATACTGGGGTTCTTGTTCACGGAGTCAGAGAATGAACTTCGCAAACACTCAAAGTAGGCAAGCAGGAAAAAAAGGTTTTTTATTTAGAGAATGTGATAGTACAGGACTCCCAGCACATGCTGGGAGAAGGCAAGAGAGCCCGTGTCTGGGCAGTGTCTAGGGGTATGTTTCTCAGACTTAGCTGAGTTGTCTAATTTCTATTGGCTCCCGCTGAAATGTTGTTCCTTGTTTTGACCAATCTTACTGAAAGTTGTCTGTATTTCCAAATTTGGCATGCTCATGTGACCCTTACTGCTAGCAACGAAGAAACAAACAAACAAACAAACAAACAAAAAAGAGCATTCCCACCACTGGCATCCTGTTCTTGTACATTCCTGAGGCCCTCAGTGTGCTTCCTGCTTTTACTCTTTCCCGAGGCCCCTTATCCTAGGCAGGGACAATAATATATGAAAAGTTCTATAAAATGAAAATTCATTCTGCTTCTATTTTGTGACCACTGTCTTTTATTCATTTGATGTCATAAGTGTTACTCAAAATAATTTTCTTGTATTAAGGAAGGAGACATTAAAAATGATCCCCTAGTTGTCAAATATGCTAAGTTGAACATGCTGGCCTTTCACCATATTTATAGGTCACAGTGGGCTATGTTATAGTAACAAAGAAACTCTGAAATCTCAATGGCTTAACCGAATTAAATTTTGTTGCTTGCTAGCATAAAGCCAAATATGGAAGTTCCTGACTGGATGACAACCATTGGTGGTTTTCTAGAAGTAGGGACTCAGTGACCCACCATCTCGAACCTCAACTATGTGATCGCTTCAGAGTTACCCTCTGAAAGTATCATCCAGTTAACAGATAAGGAAGAAGATGTGAGGGATGAGAGAATGTTACAGATTAAGTAACGTGTTTTAAGGACAGGCCTGGAAATAGCACACATCCGTCCTACCTACATTCAATTGGCCAGATCTAGCCATCTGTAACCAACCTAACTGCAAAGAAAGCTGAGAAATTCTGTCTTCCTGTGTGACAAGGAAGAGGGAACAGGATTGGTGAGATTCTAGTCAGCTCTGTCACTCCAGCTGTGTTTAAGCTGCTATTCCTGCATCTTTCCACTATTGCAATCACTTGTTCAAAGGTATTTCTGCAATTTCTCTCTGTTCCCAATATGCAATAAAGTCCCACTGAACAGTCAATGGTTTCCAAAACAAGTAAGTGAACTGCTTTTTTTCAAATGAAATATTCCATGCAAACCAGTATATTAAAAATGGTTCTGGTTGGATTAGGAGTGAGCAATCAGAAATATTTAACTGGTCTTTCCATCATACGTGCTCGCCACCCCACAGCCATTTCTGAGGCCCTAATTCACCTTTGTGTAATTCCTGGGCTCTGATTAACAGAAGTTGAAAAGCACTGCAATAGGCAAAGTAGGACCATTGACAAGTTTGAACAGGGAGTGTTATTTAGAGAGATTAAAGTTCAAACTCTGGCATGTAAGGCTGCCACACCCTATCCCGCAATACTTTTTAACTTTGTCTTACTCAACTCTCCTTAATGTTCCTTAAAAAATTTCTGTTCATTTCAACCATTGTGTCAATCTTCTAACACTGCTTTTAATGTTGAACTTGTTTTTATTCATTCAACAGTGAGTGCCAGGCATCAGGAAAACTATGATAGAGAGTCTGACCTCAAGCAGAATAATTTTTATAATAAAAAACTAAATGAAAAAAAATGTAAAATAAAAAGTTAGCTATGTAATGTGATTTTAATAATGTAGGAAGAACCTCTTTCTCTATATGTATAGATATATATTGAGTCTTGTTTAACTAACTCCTTGTGTAGATTGCACCAAGAGCAAATTAGTCAAAAGACTTCCTTACTTACCAAGAACCCAACCCAATTCGCAAAAACTACCACACTTTGGAAAGAACTTCCTCCCAGTTGCTGAGATTTCCTTCCATGCAAGAAGGTCCCTGAGGACAGCAGATAGGACAGCATAGATGTTAAAATATTTATTTTGCTTGTGCTGACTGATCAAGGCAAACCTCTATGCTATGCATGCAGGCTGGAAGTCTGTCTTATTTATGACCCAAGACTAAACTGCTACGATCTTACATTTGTGAGTCTCTCACCTCAACATTTCTCCCAAACCTTTCCACCACTATCACTAGGCAGAACCAGCTACATGGTCTGTTCCACCCAGTTTACTGTGCACTTCATTTGCACAAGTCTTTTCTCCACATAATATCATTGATTTGAGGCAGGGATTTATAACCATCCTGCTAATTGCAGAGCAGACAGTTTCACCTTTTTAGAGACCTTTGCCCCATTTTTAGAAACCTGGACCCAAAACATTCTTCTCTTATCACCTTCTTAGGATTTCAGGAATCTAAGTGTAGCTCCTCAAAGAATTTATGTACATTGCAGTGAAACTGTTTCCAATTTTGCATTTTTATTTCCTTGAAATTATTTTTTCCTGAAACAAGTATGAAATTGCTAATTCAGTTATTATATATACTTGTGATCACTTTATACACACTTGACACCAACTGTCCACACTGTTGCTGGAACAAGGTCTGAGCAAAACATCCTTATGCAAACATGAATTTTATCACATGCTTTTTTTCTACATATAAGATCATATTTTTTTCTTTTTTTTCTGTTAATGTGGTGAATAACATTGGTTTTCAAAATGTTAAACAAAGTTTCCATTCCTAGAATAAACCAGACTTTACTGTGTTGTATAATCTTTACAGATCATATGTCTTCTGTACTTCTTTATTAAGTGGAATGGCCAGTTATTTTTATTCTAATGTTCTGTTTGGTTTGCCATCAAGTTTATGCTGGTTGAATAAAATGAATTGGGAAATATTTGCTTGCTTTCTTGCTCTCTATGAGATTTTTCTGTCAGATTGGTGTAATTTCTTACTTAAATGTTTGATGTAATTTTCAACAATTCCATCTAAACCTGGAGTCTTTTTGGCTTGATGTGGAGAGATTTTTAATTATGGTTTCAATTTCTTTAAAGCTATAAAGTTATCTTGGTCTATGTCAGATAAACAGTATTTGGGACATAATTATACTTATCTGTTGTTTATCTGAAATTCAGATTTAACCACATCCTGTATTTTTCTGGAAATGCTGTAATGTCCTCATTGTATTTTGAATATCTAAACAAGTAATGTTTGTCTCCTTTCATCCTTGCTAGTAGTTATTTGTGCCTTTTCTTCCTCTTCTTTCTTAATTAGTTTCACTAGATCTTTATCAATTTAATTAGTCTTCTCAAAGAACTAATCTTTGGGTTGTTTATTGTCTTTACTGTGTGTTTTCATTCCCATTCATTTCTACTTCCATTTTTCTCCTTTCTCTTGTTTAGCTTTTAATTTGCACTCAACTTCTTGAGATGTGTAATTTGATCTTTGATTTTGAACTTTTTTTTCCTATTACAGGAATATAAATTTCCCTCTGTGCATGACTTTAACTAGTTCACAGAGAGTCATTTCTCAGGAACTTGGATTTTATTTTGTAGGTGATAAGGAGCCATTCATTTTGTGCACAGGAATGACAACTTTACATTTGCTTCTTTGATCCATGCCATTTGCTGTGTTGTGAAAGAGGTAATTTAGGAAGGCAGAAAGCTGAAGGTGGAAGAACAAATGTCTGCAGACAGAATACTGAGGGGCAGCCTTCAGGAAAGGGGCGGTCAAAGAACATAGAGTCACCATGATTCGACAGAGGGATAGTCAAAGAAGAAAAATCCTCAGGTTCACACTGGGTCACAGAGTTGAGTCCACAAGAGACTAGGTGAAAGAAACTTCTTGAAGATCTATATTTTACAGTGGTGTTTCTGATTAATATTTTTCACTAATTTTTGCATTTTGGAAAGAAAAAATAAATATGTATATGTGTGTAGATATCATACTAGAATATATAGCAAACCTCTGAAACAGAGAATACGTCTAACAACTGTTTTACACATGGTTACACAGCATACCAATAGTTGCCTTCCAGGCATAGCTAAGCTCTACCTGCAACCCTCATGCCAAAGATTTCCTTGACCTGGACTTGTCAGTATAGAGCTTTAAGCATTGGCCATTCTGAATCTTCCTTGGCTGGCGTGTCAGGAGAAGTCAAGGACTTGAAGCCACTCCACTCTCTGACCTATCACTTTGTCTTTTATGTTCATCTGATTTAGTGAGGTAGATGTTTATAGCAACTTAGAGACAAAAAACTTGGAAGTAAAAGTCAATTTCCATTTTAGTGGTAGATAATAAAGTATAAACAGTCTCATCCCTTCTAAGAAAGAACAGGTAAATTGATCTCATAATAAGTCAGATTCTGTATTGAGTTTTTTCATTGGAAAAGATTGGCCAGGAATAAAACTTTGGTGGTTTATTTGCAAATAAGGCATTCCATCTTTATCTGGAATAGACTACATTTTTTTTTCCACTTAAAGTGAATAATAGTTACATGTACCTTTTTGAGTAGAAAGATAGAAACCATCTTTAGAAATTGGCAAAGTTTGGGGTATCAAGAGGAGTAGAACCTAGTGATTCTCCAAGAATGAACTGAGATTTATAAATGGGCCGTTGTCCTGCCAAATTCCTGTGTTCTAAAGTTCTCACCACTGTCTCTTTCCCGGCATGTTAGGAAGAAGCCCATGGTTTGTTTGCTTTTTCCCACCAGTTCTCTAGACTTGCCATGTGCAGGGCTGATCAACTACCATGTCTGTGGGCGGGGGAAAAAATGCCCTTTTCAAAGGAATCAATTTTTGTGTTTACAAATTTGGGATTTTAGGTAGACATTTGCCAATTTCTTCTGAAATCTGAGAACTTCCTTGAAGTTACCACCTTGATGTTAATTCATAGGAAGCTGACATCTTTAAAATGCTGTGGCAAAAAATAATCATTTTTAAAAACACATAACACCATCCTATGTACACATACTATATAACATACCATGGTTCAAGTTTTAATGACAGGGAATAGCTTCTTTTGATTTAATGCTAAGATACAAGCTTTGGTGTGACTACAAGAAAAAGAAATGAATACTTTCCTTATCCATAATTAGTTGCAACTTCTTATTGTATTTAAAATCAACACAAACAACCAGTGTTCCACTTGACTACTGCTTTGTGTTAATATTCATGTTTCTTGCCAAGGACTTAGTAGAGGAAATCAAATGAGGAGGAATAGAATTATTGAGCTGCTTGTGATGGTTTCACTCTTTGATTGGCTTTTTCATTTTTCCTTGATCCATCTCTCTGTCCATAAACTGCTGGGGATGAAACCTTAGAGATTTGTTCATGAAAAAGCTATGCTGATGATGGGGAAGAATTTGCAACTGTCTGTCCATTTATCTAAAATGTACTGATATTCAGATGGAGATAGAGATGAGTAAGATGAAATGTTTGCCCCTACAAAGGCCCTGACATGTAAACAGTTCAGAAATAATGCAATATGGGCTAACAGTAGAGTCATGTATGGAATGTCATGGGTTTGAGGGAATAGAAACAGAGGAGACAAATAGAGCAGGGTGAAATAAAGAGGGTCTGACCATCACTACTGGCAGTGGTAATGAAGAGGGAGAGGCAGTTAGACTGCTTTCGGCGAGGAAAATCATAAAAGTTAAGTTTGGTTTTGAGTCCTGATATCCTGGTACTACTTCTTTCTGGCATACCAGTTGGATCATGCATGTAGTCCAAGTTTTTTAAATTCTCTAACTCTTGGTTTCCTTCTTTGGAAAATGGAATAATAGTTCCTACCTCGCAGGGGTGTTCTGTGGAGTAAATTAGATCATTTGCAAAAAGTTCTTAGTATCCAGTGCCTCAAACATGGTAATTCAGTACATGCTGGCTATCCTGTTGCTCTGGGTCCTCCAGAGACATGGAACCAATGGTGTATTGATCACCCTGTTTATGAATCAGTTTCTGCAGTTATGGAGGCTGAGAAGCGCTGTGGCCTGCTGTCTGCACACCGGAGTCCCAGGAGCACTGGTGGTGTGGTTCTAGTCTGAGTCAGGAGGCCTCGGAACCAGTAGAACCGATTGTATAAGTTCCAGTCTGACTGCAGGAGAAGACCAACATCCTAACTTGAAAATAGTTAGAGAAAGAAAATTCTCCCTTACCCCACCTTTCGTTCTATTCAGGTCTCTAATAAAGTGGAGATGCCCCCCACTGTCTACATAGGGGAGGACCATCTGCTCCATTTACTCAGTCTGCTTATTCAAATGTTCTTCTCATCCAGAAACACCCTCACAGACACACCAAAAATAATGTTTCAACAAATATCTGTGTACCCCATCACCTAGTCAAGTTGAGACATAAATTTATCATCACAGCTATTACAATTACTATTGATACTAGAACTTGGGTGAGAATTCACCTAATGTAGTGCAACTTGTGTGCGGTTTAAAACCAGAAAGCTTTTCATTTAGATCCCATTACTGCCTTGTATTATCTGGACAAACATGACTTTAGTCAAGTTGCTTGTAATATCTCTGAGCCTACGTTTTATCATCTGTGAGGTTGGCATTATAGTAGCTATGTTGTGGGGCTCTTTTCAGTGGAAAGGATCAAAGTATGAAGAGAATATGACCATATATCACAACTCAGTGAATTATTGCAACAACTCTTGGGGGCAGAGAGATAAAGAGATGTTTAGAATGACATCCTTCTATGTTAAAGTGAGTACCACCTGGATAGTCATGATATGCAAAGAATATGGAGGAAGAACAGGCTCGTTTAAAGGAAAAAAAGATGAGTCTTATTTTAATCACAGATGAGTACATCTGATGCTTCTGCTGGGTACTTAGATATAGGATATGTTCTCAGAAGGGATACAGGCCTGGGGATTTAGCTTTGTGTATCAGCAGCATATAAATTGTATCTGTTTCCATGAATGTGCATTGGATTTTCCAGGGAGGGGAAAAGATCCAAGTGTGGAATGTAAAGAACACCAGCCTTTCTCAATCAATGATGGAGAAAAAGAAGTCTATGATTGAGACTGGGCTAAAGCAACAGTATTGGGAGGAAACCAGGAAAGAGGGCTATCATACATACTTAGAGGGGAAAGTGGTGTTACAAAGACATACAGGACCAAATGTCAGGGAGGGTGGAGAGCTCAGTGTTTGCTGGATTTGGCTACATGGTTGGTACCCAGTGATTTTCACCTGAACAGTTTCTGTGGAGCAATGTGGGTGGAGGCAGATTACAGGGGACTGAGAAGAAAATGGGAGTGCGGGTGTGGTCAGTATGGGCCAGGCTCAAACATGACTAGCAACGGTCTGTACCACCAAGGCATTTGTGTGGCTTGGATGGAGTGGATCTCTAGGAAGATAGGAAGTTTGTGAGTGCTTGTGAGGCAGTAGATACTGGACTTAGCCCTTAGAAGAGTGCCTGGCTCACTGCAAGCACTCCGTCAGTGTTAGCTACCATTAGCTACCAACAGAAACGTCATCCTTGTTAACCAGACAGTCTGCTGCCTCTTGTGGGTGCTCTCAGCCACTGCGGTGAACGACTGGCTGCACAGGTAGACAATGGACAGGAAAAATGAAGAAACTGGCCCAATTATTTATCTACATGCATCAAATCGGAGCAATTTGTTTGAGGGTTGTCTGGCTATAACAGCGTCCTCCCTTCTGAAAGCTATATTCATCTTTTCTAAAATGTCTACCTCTACCTCCACACTTGAGGAAGGGTCACTGGCGCTATTCGTAACAGGTTGTAACCTCTGTAAAACTGGAAACAACTTGAAAGGTGGCCCTTTTCCTTCCATCTCAGGCCTCTCATTTTGGACATCTCATGAGATTAGTCACGAGCCCACACAGACCTATTGTTTGCTTGTAACGCATATATTATTTTTATCAAAAACTTTGTGTCATATTTTAAGTCTACTAAGGATACAGACACTCTCAGATGTTTAATGAGAGTATGAATTGTTCTAACCAACCTTTTCCAGAAATATAGTGTATGTATTCCTTGGTCTAAGCAGTCCTACTTTGGGAAATATATCCTACAGATAAAAATAGCCATTAAAATGCAAAGCTCTAGTTAATTAATATTTCCTCTATTGTTATTTATAGTGGCAATAAAATTGGAAAGGGCCTGAATATCCATCATTGGAAGGAAAGTTGACTAAATTATAGTACCTCATAATATAGACTATAATGACCAGAGAGATATCCATGATAGGAGAACAAAAGCAAGAAATCCTTATGTATAAGATAATCCCATGTTTGGAACATAATTAAAATATTTTATACATACTTGTTTATAGCTTTGTGTGAACATATGTATTTACTTTCAGTATAATTTTTTGGATCACAGAGAAAACTGTTAACTTCGAATACATCAGGGTTGATGGAGAAGAAATGAGGTAGAGTGAGATTGTTAATTTCTTCTGTTTTTACCTCAACTTAGATTTGATTATTAGAACAAGGCTACGTTACTTTTTCAGTTAAAAAATAAAACCCTGTAAATGAAAGGAAAAATAAAGCTTTCACTACTTTCTCATGAACTTATAAACCATCTATTTGAGAACAAGAAGCTGTAATGGCCAAAAATGAGGAATTAATGGTAATTAGCGAGAATTGGATAAATACTCTTAACTTTGGAGTTAAAGCGTGTTGGCACTGATTGGTCTCTGTGATGGGATTCGAGAAACTGTTTTGCAATCTGTCTTTAAATGTAGTTAGTCCTACAGGGTCTTCTGGACCCTCACTGTGCTTTTGAATTTGATTACTATGTGGTTAACACATCAGGAAGTTCCTACATTGGCAGGGGTTAGTTTTTTAATTTTATTGAACCAACATTTATTTAATGAAATTAATAATAATAAATATTAATGTTAATAACATCACTATTAATAAACCATTCACATTATTAATACTAATAATGACACTACTAGTTTATTTCATGAACTACCCGAAAGAGCAGGACATGAAAGGATGGTATGCAGACAGCTAAGTGTTGACCAGGTGGCAGTCGTGAAAAGAGGTATTAGAAAGATCCCAAAATCACAGCAGTGAGCAGTTCCGATGGAATTCTATAGGGAGTGGGTCGAAGGAGGTATTGAAAGGTTACAGGTGCTCTCAGACTGTAGGAAAAGGGAGAAGAGGAAGCATTGAAAAGAATGCTAGAGGTCCTCTCCACCCTGAGAGATTTCATCAGGAGACGAGAATTGTGGGGAAGGAGGAAGGGAGGGGTAGTGGAGGTGAGAAAAAGAAAATAGGCGCAGGGTGTCCTTGGACAGCCAATTCAGAAACATGCTTTGGGCAGATGGCAGATGAGCAGGGAAGAAGATGAATAGCGGGAGGTGAGAAAAGGACAGAAGGGACACGGGAGGGCATCGACATCCGATATGCCTGATTTGGAGTCCACCTAGCATTGGCCTTACTTGTATTTAGGCTTGTCCACCAGCCAAGTGAATTCCTATGGATAATTTATAAAGTGAGCTAGTGTGAATTAACACCTTCATTACATAATCATCTCTCATAACCACGATGTCTTAATCATTCAAAAGGTTTAATATACCCAGTGTGTGCATGATAGCTTCCAATGATATATTTGGATCTCTCTTCAACGAATGTTTCATTCTTTGCCAAAACAGAGCTTCTTGAGTGAAGGAAAAGAATTAGTGTTCATCCGAAAATCATAGTGAAAATATAAGTGATGGAAGAAGTCAGTGTTGTGACAAGAATAAGAGACAAAGAGGAGAACAAGAAAACTTAGTTTTGATTTGAGATAGCATGAAGCAGCTTTGATATCTTATGTAAGATTTAAATTCTTTAGGCCTTTGTTATATCATTTTTAAGATGAGGAAATCTGATTTCAGCGGCCTTAAGCAGTACACAATTCTATTTGGCAAGGGATTCTTTTGAAACTGGTGAATGGACATCAGAATTGAAAGGAGCAATGCGAAATGAAGATACAGATTTCAAAGTCATAGATTAGAAGCTAAGAGTTAAAATTTGGAGGCTTACTCACTGGGTTCAAAATCTAGCTTTACCATATATTAGCAGATGACCTTGGGGAAGTTTCTCTGTGCCTCTCTTCCCATAAATAAAACTGGGGATAATAACAGGTAGATGTCTAGCTATCAACAGAGTGAGTGTTAAGTGAGATAATATGCGTTAAGTGCTTAACAATATCTGATAACCTGCAACTGCTCAGAATGTGGTAGAAAAGAAAATGAAACATTTCTGTTCTTGTAAGAGCCATGCTTTTCTTTTCTTTTTTTAATTTTTAAGTTATGTTTTCCCCCTTCTGATAGAAAAAAAGGGTTGTCATCATCTTGGCAATAAAAACACAAAAAAATATGGTAGTGATTTAGCAATACACAGTAAACATACCATTTGACAGCAGGAAGGAAGGAAGGAAGAATCAACAGTTGAGCAAACAAAAGAGAAATATTACTCAGACAGGGAACTAGCCAGTTCTAGGCTAAAAATACTGTGGGATCCCAAAGAAATTGAGTTGTTCCTTGGGTCAGGAGCCCAGTGACTTTATAAAGCACAGCATGTTTCCCTCATGATTGTTCTGTACTGACCCTATAGTTTCCTTGCTTCCAGGACTACTGGCTTCTCTAACTTCACTGGGGCTATGGGTTGAGCTCTGTGGAAGTTTTCTGTGAATGTCTCTAGTGAGAAATGTTCTAGACCATCATCACCACCACCACCACACAATGCCTCAGTTCAAAATCCTGTTAAGTGTTAACAATACCTGTACCTCTCCAGGGATGACACCAAGAGATGTTTAAATTCTTCCACCTGCAGTATTTAACTAAATGTGAGAAAATGAAAGTTCTAGAAAGGGGCAACAGTGTTTGCATGTAAGCTTTGAACATGGCAATACTTGCCAATCAATGTTTTAGCTGCATTAGTCAAGCATCCAGTCCTTATGTGTATCATTTATGTGTTGAAGTAAACCATGGTCTCTGCCCGTAACAAGCTTACAGTCTAGCAGTGATGCACAGGAAGGAGTCTTTGGAAAGAAATAGGGACCTAACGGGGACAAGTTGAGATATAAATTCCTATCTTCCCGAGGTTCACAATCTGATGAAAGGGACAGATGCAGAAGGGGAATGATTCTGTGGTATAAGGGTTGTAAGTACTGGTACAACTGGCCAGAATGGAGGAAGTGGATATATAAAACAAGCCTACTGGGAAGTTATACTGTGTGTTCATGGAAAACAGGTAGACAGTGTCTGGATAAGTTTGGAAATCTTATTGGAATACTGAGAGAAAAGATTGGGTACCAAAATAGAGTCAAATTTCTTTCTCCCATTTCAACAGTTTTTGTTCCCAATTGGTTGCATAGGCCATGGGTTTTTCTGATTTTGCATAAATCTCCTGGTAGCAGGTCTGGCCTTCCTCCTTGACTTCATACCCTCTCATTCTACACAAAGGACCAGATGCACAAGCAGTATAGAGGTGGCTCCAGGTCAGGAGCCCCAGGAGTGTCCCTGTATGAGCCATCACATGTGGTGCCCATTGCGGAACAGGGAGGAGAGGAAAGCCCTGCCTTTTTGGTAAAAGGCACATTTGATCTTTCCCAACCACAGCAGAGAATGAGGCAGGTTTCCTGGAAGAAGCTCAGCAGAGGGAAAAGGAAAATTAGAAGGCTTCATCTGAAAAGTTGAGACTGTGCTTGAATTCCTAACTGCCACAGGTCTTTTCCAGGAAGCATGTCTGTCTGTGGTGTACCAACCTTCAGCTGGGTGGCACTGGGATCACGTCTCCTTAGTCAACCTGGGTGATGGCCCCAACACCATCAGCTTCCTTCCAGGACTGCAGTGCCCATCCTCTCTGGTTTTCTGTTAAGTTGGTCTCGCCCTGCTTAAGAGGAAAATAATTGTTATTCTTTACTCCTGGGTTGGGCAGCAGTTTTCCTTTGAGCCACCCTGCACATCAGGGCCAGTGTTCTGAAAAATAATGCCACAGACAGTTTGTTTCCAAACATTCCTTTTAGCCCCACTGGTGGTGCCCATCCCTTACCCTAACCTTCCCGTCCTGGCCCAAAGTTCCAGGACCATCATGTTTTCCTATGACTGTCAAGGATTAATCTCCTGTCATCACTGCGGTACCTGCACTAGGCCAGCAAACACTCCTTTTTGGAATTGTCAACTGGTTTTAAAAATTACCAGTATTTTGTCTCATTCTACCATGTGCCAGATACTATGTCAGGTGCCATGGCTACAACAATAAACGAGACGTGATTCCTTCGTTTATGGTGCACACAATTTCATGAGTCATATGGTCAAAGATCATCTAGTATCATAACAAATATGCAAAAGCATGAGTCAGCATGAAGTGTTGAAGAAATGTTGCTATGGCAGAGCATGGAAGATCCCTAAAGGTATGCTGGGATTTGTTCTAGAAAGGCCACTAAGTAAGCATACTGTAAAGACAGGGGTGAGCGTGAACTTTATCCTCTGGGTTGGAAATGCCAAGCAGAGCTATGCAAAGTGAAAAGATCAGATTTGCAATTTAGGAAAGTCTCCTTTCCCTAGAGTCTTGGAATAGGACCATGTAGTTTATATCAGAAATCCAGGTGAGAATGGGGTGGCCTAGATTGAAGTAGGGGCAGTGTGGATAGGCAGAAGGGAACAGATCTTGGAGATATTTAGGAAATAGAAATAGCACATTCAGTTGATTGCTCATGCCATTGTTTGGAAGAGATAGGGAGATAGAAGCTTTTCAAGGATTCTGATAAAGGCTGGGGCCTGATGGTACCTTCCCAGAGATGTGGAACATACAAAGTAGAATGATTGAAGACTTTTATTTTGTTGGTGGCGGACTTAACCGAAGATCAAAAATCTATTAATCAGTTCATATGTTACTTTCTTGCCAAATAGCATCAGATCAGTTTCATTAACTTAAAATCCAAATCTATTTTATTACATCCTTAAAGAATTATGATAATGCTGGCAGTTTTAGAGACCATGATAAATCAATTGAAGAAATGTCCTTCTTTTGGTTGGAGGGTGGGGTAGGACAGGATATAGAGCTACTTAGAATCAGTTTGCATAATCTGGGTTTCTGGTCATTGTGCTTCCTTGTGACCCTGCCCTTTCTTCACACTTAATTTTCTCTTACTTAAAAAGAAAAATCTCTAATTTCTGTACCCCTTAACTTTTAATTCATTATTTTATCCCTTCCTGTTGCAAGACTGCCAAAACTCTCCCCTCTGTACAAAGGGCACTGGCTGTAGCATGAGAGATCTCTCAGCTCCTTGTATTTATAATTTAAAGGAAAGGAATGATTTCTTTCTCATGGACTCAGGATTCAGAGAATCTCTCATTGCTACTGCAGAAGACATCTTGAGAGAGAGGTGGTTACTGAACCAAGTAAACATTCTCAAATCCTTGCTATTTCCCAGACACATAAGCTCCACAGTGTTGATAGAGTTTAGGGAAGCAAGATATGTGGGAAATGAGAAAAATGTTTTAATGTTAGAAAGCTGCATGCCCCTAGCTCCTTTGTTTCTATCAATGCAGCTCTTAAATATTCATGCTCTTTCTCCTCTATTTCTTGATCTGCGGATGTCAAGTGAAAACCTTAAATTCCCCATTCTTTTATCCTTGCTGTTATATTTTGTTAGGATGTGAGGAAGAGAAAAAGAGACTCTTCCCAGGGGCCAAAGAAGGAATAAAAATGGTTGTGAGTATAAAAATGTTTAATGAAACCAGAAATCTTGTAGTTTGGGAGCTTAAACATAAAAGGCAAATACTTTCACCATTCATATGATCAACTACCTAGTGCCCTTCATCATGTGGGATGAACATGTACACTTGTTATGCAATGTGAACCTAGGAAGTGGTTTTGGATTGGTTTTGGTTTCTTTGAGATGGTTTTGGATAAGATTCTGTTATGAAAGCTAAACACAAGTTATGATTGCATGCTCTAAGAATGCCCCACACTCATTGGCTGTTCAGTCCCCTAAACCCACACTGAAATCCTGTAGGGCAATTGCTGTCAGAGGCAATTTAGACAGAAAAGGATAAGAGGTAACTACTGAAGAATATGAAATAGCTTTGGGTCCTCATTCTGTGGATGAGCAATCCATTTGCTGTGATAATGGACAATGCTCAGTTCCACTTGGCAGAGACACATACCTTGGATGACGTTATCCAAGTCAAATGCTAGGATCCCAACAAATTAAATGATATAATGGGTTTAAATATAGAGAAGAAAGAAGTCACAAGGCATTACAGTGGGGTTACAAGTAGGGGAGAGATGGGACATTTGCTAACTCCCATTTTCCATCCTAGCTTGAAAAACAGTGAATTACTTGATTGTTTTAAGGAATATCAACTTCAGTAACCAATAATAGCTAGAAAAAGAGGAAGCCATATTCATTTGAAGGAGAATTTTGTAGAAATCTCTTTGTTCTTAAATTCTACCAGAATTATCATAACAGTAAATAATAAGACTGTGATTATTCCTGAGAGCAATAACCATATATTTTCAACTTTGTATCCTCAGCAACCAAGATAGAGTCTGGCACATAGTACATGCTTTATAAATGTCTGTTGGCTGAAAGAGTATGTCACCAAATGGTTACATTTGTACACAGATTTCCACATATCCACATATCACACTCATAATATGATACCTGCAATAATCGAAACTGTCTACATATTATCTATAACTAAAAGTCAGCAAAGTTTTTTTATAAATATAACAAAACTTTTAAACTTTTCAGGCCAAGAGGTTAAATTGAGAATATCATACAGATACTTAAGTAGTATGAGGGAAAACAAATTTTCACTCTATTTTACAGATGAAATTAAAAATATGATAATAATAATTAAGTATGCTTTTTTGTAATGGAATGAGAAGAATGGAATTCTTTTGCGAGGGTAACATTTCATTTAATTGGGTTTGATGTGCTCAATCATCAAAATATTTTGCAAATATTTTTTTCTGTTAATGCTGTGTGTAATGACATTTTAATTATTTCATTTAGAGTATGAATTTCATATAATTTTTTCATGTCACTAAATATTATTTGCCTTTTGATTGTTTTCTCCCTACCATTTAAAAATGTAAGGCATTCTCAGCCCTTAGGCCACACAAACACAGTGACAAAACTGGATTTTGTCCATGGGCTTCACTTCACTGACCCCTGATCTATACCTACTGGTTCTGAAAAATATTCTATTCTATTTATTTTCAAACCTGTTGTGGAACATTGAATTTGAAGATTTACATCTGGTTGCATTATTTGCAATACCTCACGTAGCAAAAAAGTCCTGAAACTTGAGAGTTTTCCTGTTTTTTAAAAAATAGTTTCATGTGGGCATTGGTCTGAGAACCATCCAAAAAACTTTTTTTTTAAGTTTTTGTATCCTCTCGGTTAACTTGATAGCTTCACTCCTAAACTGAGTATGATTCTTAGCAAGACTGGGATAGAAGACAAGGACTTCACAAGAACTTCCTTTCCCTGGGATAAAAATACAATGACAAGGACAGAACCCTAAGGAATTGCCAAGTCCACTGGATGTCCAAATTTGAAGTTATTTTTTTCGTGTTTTCCTTTTGGTCAGAAATGCTTGAAATGTTTCCTTGTCTCATAAGCCTTGCTTTCCACTGTCACTTCCAGACTGTCTCTCCTCCTTCCTCTTTTAAAACCCCAGATTCTTTGAGGCACATGTAACTGACTTCATTATCCATTATCCTTCCTTATGGCTCTCACAACTCTATCTCCAAATGCCTTCTCTTCTTTCATTGTGTCTTCACCTCCTGGCTTCATCCATAAATCATCAGATAGGATGGTAGTGAAGGGCAGAGAATCTGGAAACTGATTGACTTGATTCAAAGCCTGGCTGTATCATTTACTAGCTGTTCTCTGTCTATTAAACAATGAAATGGGTATAAAAATGGTACCTACTTTGCAAGGACGTTGAAGGATTAAGTGAGATTTAAAAAAGAACTTAGAAGAGTGCTTGTTATGTAGTGGGCACTCAATATATTCAGAAACTTCACCATCGTTTAAAATTAAATAATACAAATTTAGATAGTACTAAATGCTAATACTTATTGAATGCTGGCTGTGTTCGGCACTATTATATGTATGAAAAACACTGTATATGAATGAACTTATTTATGAACCAATTCGGCTCTATGAAATTGGTTTATATTATTGTCCTCCTTTTGTAGGTGAAGAAACAGAGGCATGTAGATGTAAAATATCTTCTCTAAGATCATCAGCCAATAAATAGAGGAGCCAGGAAGTAGATGGTCCACCCTGCTCCCTACCTCCCAGGTTCTTTAATCCCATCCCTCCTTTTTTTCCATCCTGTTTCAGGCATCTTGTCACCATCAATAGTTATACTACTACCAAAGTTTTAATTTCAAACTTGCCATTTTCTGACCATCTTCTGCTCTCCTCTGACATTTCTAGTTTACTTCTGTTAGCACAACAAATTCCCACAACAGACATTCTCTGTCCTCATTCAGACTTCCCACCTATTGACCTCACTTCTTCTTCAGCCTAAAATTTTCATGACCTAGAACTGTAACGCTCCTTTGAAAACACGCTTGACACCTTTACTCCATTCCCTCTTCCACTATCCTACTTATCTGGCAAAGTCCAAATCAACCCAAATGATCCAATGACTCTGTACCAGGGCTGTAACAGTAATAATATTACTGAAAATTGGAACTCTGCCTACCTGCCCAATAATACTTCTCTCATCAATGCACTTTCTCACTCTCAGAGACTCTCCCTTACAAATGTCAAATATCCCCTCTTCGTCTGCCTACTTCACAACATTGAAGCTCACGTTATAGAGAAAATAGATACAATTGGATGTGAACTACCATATCTTCTAACAATTCAATCAACGTTTCAATGTTTATACTCTACTGAATTTCCCGTCTTACTAAAAGGTTAGATGTATTTTGTTACGAAGATTAAACCCTCTGATAATGTCTTAGATTCCTTTCCATCTCATTTTCTCAAGTTGTCTCCTGCAATTGTGACATTTCCTATACTAATTTTTTTCCCATTGTAGGATCATTCATATTGACATGCAAAATGCCACAAAATCACCTATCCTAAAACTAAAACTAACCCCACACTTCCTTGACCCTATATCCTTCATTGGAAACTATTGCCTTATCTTCTCCCCTTTATATCAAACCCCTTAAAAATATTGTGTTTGTTTACTGCCTTGACTTCTTTACCTCCCTTTCTTTCTGCAATTGTTTTAATAGAACTTTTAATTCCACCCTCAACTGAAATTGTCTTCATAAAATTGTGATAGCAGATGTTGACTATCTATTCCAAAGATATTTCCATCTCCTCTTTTTTCTTCAGCTCCACCTCCTTCCCTTCCTTTTCCTCTTCCTTCTCCTTATTTTCCACCTCCTCCTTTTTTCTTCCTCTTCTACTTATTTTAGTTAAGTCTTCTATTATATTTAGACATTTTTTTCATGTGATAAGGGAAGATAACCAAACCCACTCCCAGTCCTTGGGATATGAATTATATTTGAGCTAAACAAACAACAAAAAAGTAATTCTATTTTTCTTGCCAATGACTAATTTATACTTTGTTTTAAGATCAATTTAGACCAATGAGTTTTGACTGAAAATCTGGTGGGGACATACCTGGGTACTCTTTAGTAAAGACAGAAGGATAGAAAGAAAAATTGTCCTGTCTTGGATATGGTCATGTCTGTATGAGGTTTTGAAGATGGATAGTCATCTTGCTAGCACATAGAAAGCCACTGTCAACACTCTGAAGGCAGCAGAAATGCAAGAGGGAAAATATCTGGGTCTTGGTAGTGTTGTTGATCCTCTGAATTAAAGAACCCTAGAACAGCCCAGGATCTAGGCATATTGGTGTGTGAGATAACTACCCCATATTATTTAAATAAATCTCAGCCAGGTCTCTGCAGATTGCAGTAGAAAAATTTCTGATCCAGATTTCTCCTATATTAATTTACTCTCTTAAATTTGGTAGCATTGTCATTGTTGACCTCTCCCTCCTTCCTGAAACACATTTTTCTTCAGGCCTCTGTAACTCACAATTCCTTTCTTTTCCTGCTCCCTAACACAGTATACCTAGGTGACTTGTTGTTTGCTCCCCCACCAGCACTCTAAATTTTGGTGTCACAAGACTCTATGGTGACTTCCCACCTATTAACCTCGCTTCTTTTTCAACCTAAAATTTTCATGATCTAGAACTGTAACCCTCCTTTGAAAACACTCTTAACACCTTCACTCCATTCCCTCCTCCACTATCCTATTCATCTGGCAAAGTCTGAATCTTGGTTTCTTTATCTACAGTGTCTCTCTAGGGAATTCATCCATTCCTGTAGAACCACTAAGCTGAAGAATCTTACTTTTGTATCTCCAGTCCCAACCCCCATCCTGAACTGCAAATTCATATACCTAACTTCCGACATGACATTAAACACTTGGATGTCTAATGAACGTACTACTCATAATATGGGTGAAACAGAAGAAGACTCTCCCACCCACTATGTCTGTGTCCCATAAGGTTTTGCTATCTCAGTAAATACCACCACATAACCTGCCGTACAGGTCAAAACTCTAGGATTTCGGGGTTTTGATTACTTTTCTTTGCACTCTATGTAATCTTGTAAGCTTTTTTTCCAGAATATATCTTGAGTCCATGTTCACCAGCCTCTACTGAAACCTGAGTTCAAGCCTCCGTCATCTCTTGCCTGTCCTTCTACAGTGGCCTCTAGCCTCACTAGCCTACATGCCGTTATATGTACTCTTCCCTCCTGTACTTCAGTCATAATTCTAAAATATAAACCAGATAAGTCACTCTCTAACACTATCCGGTGACTTCTCATTAAAAATGGCAAACTCCTGGCTTTGGCCTATGACGCCCTTGAGGCATTCAGCTCCTGCTCACCTCTCAAATATCTTCTCATACTTCTTGACTCAGCTGCTGAGATCCAGCTGCATTTTCTTCCTTTATGCTCTGTAAACAGGTCAAGCTTGTTCCCTTCTTAAGGTCTTTGCACTTGATCTTCCTTCTTTTTGGAATGATTGACCCTATTTCTCTTTTCTACCCTCACCTCTCTCATTCCATCCAAATTCTTCGTGGCTGCCTTTGTCCTATAATTCAGGACTAAATAGACCCATCTCCTAAGACGTCTTCTTTGATCACACTAGATAACCCAGCATCCACATTCACTTACCATTACATTCATATTTTAACCTCTTCATGGTACTTATTAATAACATAAATTATGTCTTTAGTTGTTTTATCTAAATTTATGGTCTACTTTCCCAATGAAGATGTAAGTTCCTTTCGTGGAGGACCCCATCTTGTTTAATAGTAAGCCTGGTGTCAGTCGACAACTGGCGTCTCTGATCAGATTCAAGCCATCATTCTTAGTAGACAGGATTTCAGCTCTGCTGAGACCATTTGTGTCCATTGTTCTCTTTGCTTCCAGAGATTACTCATCCAGCTGAGATCAGAAGAAATACACATGCTCATGTTCTCTACCATTTTTATTTGAGGGAATCTTTATATATCATTCTCCACCTTCTTCTCTTTGGAAATCAGGAAATGTTTGGAAAGCACAAAAATATTGAAGCTGATTGGATATAGTTTTGAATATCAACCATGGTGCTGGGAAAATATCTTCAATTCTCCTAGTCTGTTTCCTCTTTTGTAAAATGGTGATAATCTTCCTACTTTTCAGAATTTTATTTGATGTGATAAATAAGCAAGTTTCACTGCATAAAGATAGTGATCAATCAATATAATTGCTATTATTCTTTCTTAATTTGTTTTATCTCTATCTTAAAAAGATGGATGCCCCAGGCATTGGACTTGATCCAATCTGTAGACTTCAAGTCCCACTGGCATTAGCTGGTCCTATGAGATGCTGTGCATCACCCTTTAGCAACAGCATTTTCTGAGCCACCTTCTCTTCTTGGGTTTGGAAACAGATACAAGTGAAAACACAGTGAACTTAGAGGGACCTGAGTATAGTCCCAGCTACTTATTTATTGGGTTGCATTGGGCAAGATGCTTAAATTTTAGTTTATTTCAATTGCTTAGCTTTTATGGTCCTCATCTGTACTGTAAAAATAAAATTTGCAAGCCCTCTATCATGGTTCTTGCAATGAACATCTCTGAGTTTGTCTTATGAAAATTGTCTCCCATTCTCCTGGATCTTACTCCCAATTCTGCATCCATTTCTTGTCATCCACATGGTTTCTTCAGAAATAGAGAGTGTTCATTACATGGTGGGGCACACAGGATAAACAGAACCTCTTTTGCCAGTTTTTTTTTAATTGAAAAGTACAAGGAGAGTTAGTATCTCTGCAGGGCCAGATATTTTAAGATATAAATATTTGGAGCTGCTGGCAGCCCAGGTTCCTACCAAAAGGAGAAAACTTGCCTGCAATAAGAGGGAGTAAAAGGCACATGCAGAAAATACCAGAGATGAGAGGTATAGAAAAACACTTGGTAGACATGGAATTGCTCCTTCTAAGTGTTCCTAGGTTGTCCTGTATCTGTGACATTCATTTGGTCTGCTTGTTTAAGCTGCTTTGGAATTTAGTCAAACTTTATTTTCTTGCCTAAATGAGTTGGAGTCCTATTACTGACACCTACAAACAGAGGTCCAGAAACCAATCATGCCTTGTGGTCTTCATTAAGTTATGTACCCTCTCTGAGCCTTGGTTTCCATACGGTAAAGGATACAATATTTACATTAAAACACCTAACATGGTGTTTGGTGCATGATTGGTGATTAATATAAAGTAGCTGTTGTTATTATTAACAAGGTACTTCTGTTAATGACAGAATCTCTTTGACCCAATCACCTGCTTTCTCCCATTCTGCCCTATAAACAGACCTTCTGAGGGAAAGCAGACTGAATGGTGTGTAAGATAAGCCATGAAGCAGTATGTCTTTTACAGAGACTTTGGGAAGCCTTCATCATAGTCAGGGGATTAATGTAATTTGGAATTGATGACTAATAAGAAGAGAGATTGGTGAGGCTGACATAGTCAGAATTTCTTAGAGTTCTAACTATTCAGTCTCCAGGGTACCAATTTAAATAATCTTGGTCACTTTCCAAATAAAACTTTTGGTTGCTACTCCTAAAGAAGCATTTTCTTTTCTGACTTAACATATGCTGGTCACAGAAGTGGTAAAAGACAGAAAATGAGGGGAATAATAGAAAAATAGAATAAGAGTGATGAGCCAGAAGTTCTAGAGGTGAGTAATACAAACATAGAACCATTTTTTCCTCCCCCATAAATAAGAAAGGAGAAAGCAAACTATGATAAAATATTATTTTCACTATAATATAGATATTTATGCTTTTTTTAAATTAGTAAACTTTATTTTTCAGAGCAGTTCTAATTTCACAGCAAAACTGAGCAGAAAGTACAGAGTACTCCTGACCCTCCCATACACAGGACCTCCCCAATTATCAATATCCCACACCAGAGTGCTATATTTTTTATAATCTTCCTTCACTTAGTAATGTACATTTAAGTTTCTTCCATGTCTTTTCATGGCTTGATAAGTCATTTCTTTTCAGCACTAAATAACATGCCATGTCTGGGTATACCACAGTTTGTTTATCCCCTGCTGAAGGGCATCTTGATTGTTTGCAAATACCAAGAAGCATGATTATTGGATCATATGGTAAGAGTTAAAAATGGCTATTCTAAGAGGTATGTTGTATTACCTCATTATAGTTTTATTTTGAATTTTCCTGATGACATTACAATGTGGAGCATCTTTTCATATGCTTATTTGCCATCTGTGTTTTCATCTTTGTTTTGGTGTCTATTCAGATTTTTGTCCCATTTTTTAATTGAGTTGGTTTTCTTCTTATTGGATTTTTGGCAAATATGTAGTGATGTTTACACATGGCCTTGAGATACTCTTAAACCTGAGACACACCAGAGCAGCACATCAAACAATTATATTTTCAGGTTTAAGAGTATCTCAAGGCCATGTGTAAACATCACTACTCCATCATCCACCTCTAATTCTATGGACAACAGTTGTCTGTGGGTGTTGGTAAGGTGTTGGACTGTATATCCATGCAGTTCAGTCATATCAGCTATTACTGTCTCTTTCATTCAACATATTTGCCAAAATTAGAGTAGGCAGAAATGTTCTCATGATGAAATTTGGTGCAGCCTTAAGTGATGTCAAACAGGACTAAGTTCCAGCACCTACTTTCTAAATCTTTATCAACATAGTACAGGAATGAAATGGATTGACTTTACGTCCTTGTGCTGCAAGAAAGAGAAATACAAAGCGTTCTTCTTTATACCGATACCTTGTCATATTCCATAAGACTGAAGTTCAGAAGCAGTATGAGCCTATTGACATCTCACTTCCATAAGGAGCAACTCAGCATAAAACTCTGCAAAACAAAAAAATCATTGTGTTTGGTAGACATTCAATTTTAAATATCCTCAGGCAACAAGTCAGTTTATTACATTTTTTTGTAGGGATTCAGTCACTCTCAGCCCACACAGGATTTATTCTCTTATTCAAGCATGCATCTTGCTCCTAATTCATCCTGATGGCTCTTAAAGATCTAGTTCTTAAAATGAGATGTTTGCTAGTTTATGTATTGATGTTCTTTTATAGATGAAACCCACAGCTGGTCACAGACACACACATACACGTATTAGTATGAGATAAAACTTAAGCAAAACTAGATCTTTTTATTTCATGTTGCCTAGTTTGTTGTGGAGTTTCTAATAAATACACATACTTGAACAGATCAAACCTCTGTCTGTTAGTTTGATCAAAGAAGAAATATATTAACTTAATCTTTAGACTCCCCTGCACTATTGTAATTAAATTTTAATGTGTGGCATATTTCCATTTTTGTTTCAGCTGCCAGGAAATAGAATATCATTCACTGCCTGAGATAAGAATTGATTATTTTACTTGACCCTGGCTTCTTTACAAGCCTCAGTTGCCTCTGTACCCTTTGAATAGTTTGTTATTGCTATTTATTATATTAAGCAGTGTGCTTAATTTTTAAGTAATTTAAGTGATTTTTGGTGAAATTTCAGTACACCTCAATAACTTCTTTCAACAGAAGTGCATTGAGTACTGTGTAAGTTACTAAGTTATTGTCTCTCAGCTTCAAACCCATTTTTCTATACTCTGCTTTGTAATGCTGGCAGAGGCTGGAAATGGGCAAAGCACATTCTGGCCTGGACACCTGGCTCCATAGGAAGCTCCGCCAACAGGGGGCACAGAGAGAGACAGGAAGGCTTGAAAAGGAAGAAGGGACAATCTCCTTCCAGCTTCCCATGGACTTCCTTTCTGCCTTCTGTCCCCAGTAATACCCCCTGAACAATACTTCATCCCTCAGCATTATTCTTTCCCATAGCAACAGCTGGATCCAATGAGCAGTGATTTCTTCCAGGATGAACAGAGACCATTGCATTTCACCTTCCTGCCTGCTCAGCCTCCAGCAGCACCTCTTCAAATATCTGGGTTCCATGCCCTCCAGGTCACTCCTCAGAGCTCAGACACCAGCTGTGGAAAGCCCCTCCTGCAGAGCCCTGAGACTCAGTTCTGCCAGGACCCTCCTCTAGATTTCTAAGATGTAATCATTCCAACAGCCTCTTCATTCCCCCAGTACAAGAGGTGGCAGTTCTTTCCTGCAATTGCTACTTCTGAGATACTTGAGAATTCTCATTGTCCTTTCAGGGACCTAGTAAACAACTTTATGGTAGTTAACACTTCTTTATATGAAACCCCCCCTTGTCAAATAACTGGTGTGGTTTCTGAGTCTTGGCTTTCTTCTCACTAACGCAGGTACTCAACATGAATCAGGCATAGTGCCTGAGTGCCAGGAAATGGACCTGACACAAATAAAGCTATTGCCTTTATAGAATTGATCTTTTTGTAGGGTTAGACAGGCAATGTGCATAAATATGTATTATGACACTGACACAGCACTTTTTCATTATTATGAAAAATAAAAAAGCCAGGTAAGGAGAGAGTGACCAAGGTGGCAGAAAGGAACTGTTATTGTATGGGGATGGCAGAATAAAGATCTCTCTCCAGGAAGGCTGGACATTTGTGCCTACTTGAAGGATGTGTAGGGTCAAGTTATATAGCTATGTGGAGATAAAGTGTCTCAGGCAGAGGGAATAGGAAATGCAAGGTCCTGGGGGTGAAGCAGGCTTGCTATGGCCAGGGAATGGAAAGGCCAGTGTGTCCCTAGCAAAGGGACCAAGTGGGAGATGAGAGCGGAGAAGTGGCTGGAGGATTAGATCCTGCAGGGCCCTGGGAACCACAGTAAGGATTGTGATGTTTCCTCAGGGGGAAGTGGTAAGTCATTGGAGAAGTTTTGAATGATCAAAACTTTCTTGAGCATCTATTTGTCCCAGCACTGCTCTGAAAGCAAATTATATAGCAGTGAACAAAACCAGTTTACTTCTGCCCTTGTGGTGGCAAAGAAAAGCAAGGAACTTGTATATCAATACAGAAGATCTCAGATGGAGAAAAATAGAGCCGGGTGAAGGCATGGGGAATACCTAGAAGAGGGGAGCCTGGAGGGAGCAGGGGAAGGCAGGTGGGCTAGTTAGGAGTTGGTAGTGGCTTGTACCATGATGAGATGAAGATGTTTAAAAAATGTGGTCAGAGTCTGGATATATTTCATATGTAGAGAATTATAGGATTTTCTGATAATGTTTATGGCTTTCTGTTGCTCTTAGAATAAAATGCAAATCCTGATCATGGCCTACAAGATTTTGCATGAGCTTGTCTCTGCTTACATTTCAAGTCTCTCCTCTCAGCTGCCAGCATCCCCATTTTACAGTTCTTTTACTCTGCTGAAGACTTACTAGTTCCCCAGAAGAGCCATGGCTGCTGGTCACTTGCCCTCAAGACCTCATTTACCTGAATAATTCATTTTCCTCCTCCTTCATGCCATGGCTCACTTTTGCCCTGTTGGAGAGGAAGAAATTTCCTCTACCTCTTGAGGTTCTTCTAGCTGGTCTAAGAGCATAAAACCAATAACAGGACAAAAAGACAAAGTTTAATCTGTATATACGGGGAAGCCATAGACATGGGTCCCAAAGGCAGGGAGAATAAGGCATATGTATCATCCTGAACCAAGGAGAAGAGGATAAGGGGCTGAGACTTCGAAGGGAAAAGGAAGCAATTTACAGGATATGAAAAGAGTAAACTTTGGTAAACAAAATACTTAATGGGCCACACACAAACAATGGTGGGGGGGCACGAAAAGGAATTTTATCAGACTTAGTTACATTCCACCCTATCTACCATACCTAGTTTATATTAGAATATAACTATCTAAAGATGAGAGCCCTCCTCCTGAAGTAGTCCCCCTATCTAAATTCTTTTCATGCAGTTGGGGTTGGGGTGGAGGAGAGGGCAAAGTATCTTCCTGAGTCTTTTGGGCCTTGATTGTTCTCCCCTCTGAAATAATCTGCAAGTCACAATGGCACATCTTGGGGCAGCCTGCCCCTGGTCCCTACAGACCTATTCTCAGAAGCTTTACCTGTTTCCTGAAGATGAGGTCAGGTGTCTCTCCTATGAGCCCAACCCCAAGTCTGACGTGATATGCAACAGTTAATCAGACACCCAGAAGGCTGTGCACACTCTTCTTGTACTCCACACTCTCAGCTGGTCCAGCCACATCATTAACTGTGTTTCGGGTTTAAAGCTCTTGGTGGAGGAAGAGTCCCATTAGACCACAAACACAAAGGCACGGGAGTCACAGCGATGGAGATTCCTGGGAGACATCATACCATCCAGTGAATACGTGGTGTAGACACTCCTCGGTGTGCTCATTTTCAGAAACAACTTTATTCTAATGAAGAATAATTGGATGAGTCAATGAATATTTTGTTTTGAAACCTAACCTTCTGCCATTATGGCCTTAAAATGCCCTCCTTTTCTCAAAATTTCAATTTATTATATTCATGTATTTTAATGCTTTCTTTCTATTTCTTGGTTGTAAACATACAACAGCTTTTAATCAGCAGCTCATTGATCAACTTTTAATCAGTGCCCCGTAGGAAGAACTCTGGCCTCTTCAATTAAAACAATATGAAAAATATATCACATGCTCATTTCCCGAAATATGGAGTGAATTTCTTCAAAGCCGGGAAGCAACTACATTTCCATGAAATGAATCTCCCCAGTCTGGTAAATTCCCTAAGATTATCATAACAGACTTGTTAAGCTGAACTGAAAAGGGATTTCTATTTTGAGAGAATAGTGCTTTTGGCAGCCAGTAGAGCCTCCTGTAGGCATCTTTTGGAGAATGGGATAACTCATCTGAATTCATCATAGCCAGAAATAAAGACTTGGTGCTTAATGTAGGTGCATTACCGGAAGGATGGTAAGTCTGGTTTAGTATTTCTTGAGAAAATTATTTATGGTTGGCACTCCCAGTGTGTGCTGAGAAAACTCTTCACATTTGGTTAAATGTTCCTGTATTGCTTTTCATTGTTTATTTGAAGTCTACCTTCAAAATGCTCAAAATAAGGTTGTTTTTGGACCGATCTCTATCTGAAGTCCAGGAAATAGTTCTCACTTTGGCCCCAGTTAGAACCCGCATCATGTATATTAATGCAGTTTTCTCATTCTAAAGTACTTTTTGCTTCTCTGTGGCAGCCAGGCTTTTATTAACATGCTTAAAGCAATAAATCCTCCTCTACTGGAGAGAGCTAATTGTGCCCTATAACTGTGAACTTTATTTGTCAAATTTATGTTTGCACACAGGCCACCTCATAGAAAGCAGACCAATTTAAGGAGGAGTATCTTTTCAGAGAACTATGTTGAATGAATACTTCAAAAAAGAATCTTCCCTTGCTAATGACATTCTAAACAATTTAATTCTGTAAATGTAATTTTTGCTGGAGGTATGAAAACTCTTCCTACTAATACTTATAAACCCACTTCGTGATAAATGCCATTTTCTGTTGGTTAGAATGCTCATCTTACCTATAATATTCTTTCTTATATGAAAAGTACACAGCTGTTAACTTGTTTTATTACTTCCCTTTAGAATAACCTCTCTATTTGTTTGGCTAAACCCTGTGCCCCTTTCAATCCAACTAAAAATCTCAACTTGCAGCCTTGCCTAATTTGGGGAGAATATTGTGTAGATCACAGAGATTCCATTACTGAGTATATTGTGTGCTCTAAGTGGGGTCAATACAGGAAAATATTTCCTGGGTGTTAAAGGTGTGTCCACCTATAAGAATTACTTTATTATTATATTAATGGAAATTATAGGTACCGGGATAAGTTTTGTTTGTTTGTTTTTACAACAATTCTGAGATGCGTGATAGGACATTAGCTGCTTTGGCCATTCCAGAGGCCATTCACCCCTATCCTGATAAAAGCACTCTTGGGTTTCCTTCTAGTGGTGCCTCCAGGTGTGGATATATAACTGATCATAGTAAATGAGGTTCAAATCCTAAACTTTTGTTGGAACTGTTAGCAAAGAGGAGCCTTCACTGCATTGGACTTGGGGCTGTGAGGATATTATCTTGAGTTCTGGGGGCCAGTGTAATGGAAAGCATACTTGAAAATTAAGCCATTTCAGAAGAAAGAAGATGTATAGTAGAGATCATGTCCTGACAATATTGAGCACCTGAATCCAGGTGTTCCACATGCTAGAGACTCTTAGGTTTTTCAGCTACATAGTCAATAAATTTCTTTTATTTTTACTTATTATTTTTTGCTTAAGCAAGCTTGGTTTAAGTTCTTGATATTTTCAATTGAAATTGCTCTCAATAAATAATTAGCCTCAATTCTGTAGATGAGGAACTTAAGCTGGGAGAAGTTTAGAAAACTGCAGAGCTACTAAATGAAACTGGATTTGGCAGTCAGGTGTATCTTCTACCTCCATCGCCCATTCTCTCTCTGCTCTACCTTATTGCATTACAATTTTCTGCTATGTTTTCACCAGTATGTTTTGGCTCTTTTGCTGTTATGTTTTGGCTGCTCCAGAATTCTTTGTTTATTTATTTTTTGGTGGATAAAGTCCATGACTTGTAATTGTATCATTTTCTACTAGTATTTTGCAGGAAGAGAATATGAGCGACACAGAAACATTTGTGTTCTGAGTATTTATAATAGAAGCTCCATTGAGATTTCCAGCAATTTATATTCATCCTATGTGGTCTTTCTTTGGGTTTGAAGTACCCTGGTTGAAGTCAAGACCACTCTTGTTCATAGAGACCCACTAGTCTTTGAGTCTGTGTTACTCTAGTGTCTCATGCTCACAATCCCTAACTCCATCAATTTGCACCATTTTCAGAACCACAAGTTCAGTTAGACCTTCACAAGGACACTTATATTGGGAATACTGGGAAAATTATGACTACTTCTAGGCTGGATCAGAGTCAAGGCTGCAAGAAACATCTGAATTTCATTCCTGGAATTGTCACTGTGTTTCAGGGTAGACTTGGACGTAATTATTTTTCTAGGTCTGTCCAAAGGGAAGATAAAAGGGGTGGGAGAGGAATGACCAAATAGCCTCAAATGAATAAATTTATTCTTTGTAATATTAAGTACTGCACTCCCATTTTCTTGGACTTACTATGAACTCAAAGGTCAGATCTCAGAAAGAGACTTGAGACTTTAAAAATAGACTTTCCACTTATATAGCTAGAAGAACGAAAACCAAGCAAATAGAAAACAGGCTTGTTGCACACACAAAGCTCCAGGCAGGTGGGACATTCTGGTCAGCTGGTGTCATTTACAAAGACCTAATTAGCTAGGCTGTCTTGGTGGCGTTTTCAGAAAGGAAACTGGAATCTTCTGCCTGTAAATGTCTCTATTAGCTCAGTGTGAATGTTTTCATTGGCCTTTGGAGAAGGCTCTAGGTCTATTATGGTTTTGTTGATGGCTAACAGTGTTCTTGGCGCTGAGTGAGATATAGAAGAAGGCACAGGATCCGCCCAAGGCGTTTCAACCTAAGTTAGTAAAACAAATAACTCGCTATTAGTTTTGACCTTGCTGGAAATTGGGCTTAAATATCAGGGGTACTAAATTCCAGAATATTTCTATTTATGCCCTTTTGGGATGGACAGGAATGACATGGTGTAGCAACTTTATTATTGGTATGTTTCCTTTCTTCCATTTTAGCATGCCAATCTTTCTTCCACACTCCAGGGCTTTTTCCATGGCTAAGTTAAACACGTAACATTGTCTCTCAGCTTAATATATGCCTTTCCTTTTGTTCATTATAGTCAAATCTCATTTATCTACACCTGTTGTGGGTGGCAGATAAAAGTATTGGCCCCGATAAACCCTAAACCATTTTTATGTGGGAACAAATATTATTTATTATATATGATTATATAGATATCCATGGCACTTCATATAAAATAGTGAATCTTGAATGTGAAGCCTCAGCTAGACAGCAGTTGGATGTTGCCCAACATTCTCTGCCCATGTAGGTTTTTTTGCAAGGTAGGGAAAGAAACTGTTACACCTGGATTCTCTGATGTTCGTACCTTTGGGAAAGGTGGGTGAAGTGGGGGAAGTTGGGGGGCAGGTGGAGTATGAGTGGTAGGGCAGAGCCTGGAAATGGGAGGCATAAAATACATAATTTGAAAGCCCATGGTGTCAGGCTACTGACAAATGGAAGCTGGTATGAGGAAGAATAAGCAGAGCTGTTTAAAAGTTAAGCAAATTGTTTGCCTTGCCTCTAGTCCATACATAACTCCTGCTTATAAGCACTCAGAAGGGACCTAGGCTGGATGTATAAAGCTAACTGAAATCTGCTAGTGAGAACTGATGCTGGTGAGCATCCACGAAAGCTAAATGGACTGTTGTTGCATGCCATAGCATGGAGGAATCTTACAACCATATGGGGAGCAGAAGAAGACAGACGTAAGAGACTAGAGACTGATTAATTCCATTTAAGTAAAATTTAAAAATAGGTGAGTTAGTCTGTAGGATTAGAACTCTGCCGAGGGTGACCCTTGGAGAGGCAATGACTGAAAGAAAGGGTGATAAGTCCTCTAGGCCATTGGAAGCATTCTGTTTCATATAAGCGTGATGGTTAAATGGGTGTTTCCCCTTTGTGAAAATGTATCAAGCTGTACACTTGGAACTTGTGTATTGTTCTGTATATATATTTATACTTAATTTCAGAAAGATTATTAAAATTGCTAATGTCTGTTGGAAAGATCTTTCCATGCATATATGCTGTTATGGAACTATCAAGAACTTTTGCTGAATAACTATTTGCTTGTTTTTGCAAATGAGTAGCTGACAGACATTTGATTTCTGGGAGGTATTTGTTTAGCAAATAATTTCTGGTTACAAAAAAAGAGCAAGTATGTCTTCAACAGTAGCCTGATGGAAACCTAGGCATTGTGGATTCATTTGTAACCTCATCACAGTCAAAGGCAATGAAACCAAAATCAGAGTGCTCTCAGTGTACTGTGTATGAGTCCAGGAGGATGGTGATGGGGCTGGATTATGGCAATTTCATGGAGATAAGGAAAAATGATCATTACTCAATTGTTCCTCAGATCCTGAAATGTGTGGCAGCCACTGTCACCAGAACATGTCACCCTCCTTCACTCCATGGCCACTGCTGACCAGCATGTCTAGGAGGAGACTTGTCCACTCCCTCTGCAAGCAGGGACATTGTCCTCTCTCTCTCTCTCTCTTTTTCACAGGGGTGGGGGTGGAGGAAGTTATCTGAAAGACAATGGTTGGCCTGGTATACAAGAGATCAGAGAGAGAAGAAATAGGAGAGAGGAAAGGGAATGAAACGGTGGAGGGAGAAAAAAGGAAAAGTAGAGTAAGTCAAGAGAGAGGTAGTGAGGTAATCTGTTGCAATCTTCAAAGGTCATGAATTTCCAAAAAAGAAGCAACTAATAACAATAGTGTAAATTCTTTACACTATCCTATTTTTTTTTAATGTTTAAAATATGGTCACTATATTCTAGGAACTTTCTCTATACTGTATGCCCTATATAATTCCATTTAATTTTAATCTTATACATAATAAAATTGAGGGGTCCAGATGATTTTTGAGCACAGGATCAGACACTCTAAGCCCTCCTTTTTCAATAAGCCAGACCCTGTTATTCAGATCCCACTGAATAAGAATAATAGTGTAATGTGTTAAGTTCCTACAAAATCTCAAGTACCTCTATTTCATCTTTTTTAAAAAAATCTTTACTGGGGTCAGAACACTTAACATGAGATCTATCCTCAACAAATTTTCAAGCGTAGAGTACGTTATTGTTGATTATAGTATAACAGGTCTGTAGAGCTTATTCATCTTGCTTAACTGAAACTTTATGCCCACTGATTACTAAACGACCATTTCTCTGTCCCCTCATCCCCTGACAGCCACCATTCCTCTTTTTGATTCTATGAATTTGATTACATTAGATACCTCACATAAATGAAATCATACAGTATTTCTCTTTCTGTGACTGGATTATTTAATTTAATATAATATCCTTAAGGTTCAGCCATGTTATAAAATGTTGCAGGATTTCAGTTTTTAAAGGCTGAATTATATTCCATTGTGCGTACACCACAGTACCACATTTTCCTTAACCATTCATCTGTCAATAGACATTTAGGTTGTTTCCACATCTCGGCTATTTTGAATAAGGACGCAGTGACAGTTGTGTTAACATCTCTTTGAGATCCTGATTTCAGTTCATTTGGATAAATGCCTAGAATGGGTCATATGGTAGTTCTGCCTTAATTTTTTAGGAGCCCCATACTGTTTTCCATAGAGCTGCACCATTTTGCATTCCTACTATAGGATACAAGGGTTCCAAATTCTTCACCTATATGTTTGTACTCACCAATGTGTTTCATCTTAAATAATTTGTTTGTGTTCCTCCTGATCAACATGTGTAAGTGGCTCGTCTGGTTACGTGTGCCCATTTGTATCTGCTACTTGTTATTGACTGTGACCTTATCACTCAGGGTCCCAACCAATGATAGCCTGGAGCTGGACAGGACTGCATGGACTTACTCCAGACTGCAGGCCCCTCGGACACTCTGGTCTGGAGTCATTCCTCCTCACCATCAATCCTCCCCACCAAGGCTTATCTGGAACTTAACCAGCTCTCAAGGGTAAAGATAGGTCACTGGGCAGATGCCCATGTGCCTTTAACTGCTGACCTTGATTTGTGTTTTACTGGCTTTGAGGGAGGATTCTTGTGGCTTCTTCTTGCTCTGCGTTTATATTTAAGCAAACATTAGATTTGCTACACTCTTCTCACTGACATAGGACTGTCTGGGTGTGCATCATTGGATAGAATCCCACAAAACCAATGTGAATGTGCCTTAGAAGTTGATTGTGCAGTATAGAAATGATCAACTTGGGAATGCACATTCGAATGACTAAAATGACTCAAAAGGTCAGTTACAGAATCATCATAGGTGTTTGAGTTTCCACGACCTGCAAGTATTAGGCCAGGTAATTTTGAGGATACAGTGGTGTGATGTCAAAGGCTGGAATGAAGAAACAATTGAGATCAGCCTGTCAAATCCTGTACTGAAAGTCAAGCCTGTGCTGAATGAAGGTAATTAGGAAAAGGCACACAAATGGGCACGGGCTAGGATGAGAGCCGACCACTTCTCAGTGTAGGAAAGTGAGCTTTTCCATCAGTCTGTATAAGTGATCATTTCTGTATATTTACAAATCAGTTCCAGCGATAACTGGTGGTTTGTGTAGTGTGTGTCTTCAATGGCCAAAGAGATTAGCAAGTGCTAGTTTAAGAAAATGTATACAGGTTTCTCTATAGTAGGATGTTTCTGAGTTTTTTCATGCTAATTTTGAAGCTGCCAGAGAAAGAAATGGATTTTCTGGTTTCCCACATGTTTGGCACCTTGAAAACATTTTTATATACAACATTTTCTAGAGCTACTCTTTCAAAAGGCTAGAAACAATGGTTTAACCTTTTACAAGTCATCTGCCTGTCATTTCATGTACTCCTTTCTTTTTGGTCTGAGAGAAAATCTAGGTAGCAAATATAGTGGAAAAGTGATCAGATTGTAGCCAAAGACCTGTGCTCATTACTCAAGGCTGTTTTGGTTTTATTCTGTGAAAATAAAAACTTATCCTTATAGTCCTCAACAAAGTGAGTCTACTTAGACTTATTGACCCAGAGACTACATTGGCCAAAGGATTTCAGGTTTCCTAACCAGGGAACAAATCCATCCCTAAACCCTTCAGATGCATTCCCAACAGGCATTTCCCCTTTATTTTCTCAAAATACTCAGCTCTGAGCCCTTACCTTGCGGCTGATTTTGTATTGGTCCAGGGCAACCCAAAGAAATGGAGTAGATCAGTACTAGAAAATCTTAAAGGGACACGTGAGTCAAGTCTCCTATTTTACAGATGAAGAATCTAAACTTTCCTTAGGGTTGACTTTCCCTTGGATCACAGCACTAGTTCATGTGAGGGATGGGTAAGGGGATTAAGGTCATCTGATTTGTCTATGCTACTTCCTAAAATGGCACACAGAGACCCTAAGATCACTCTAAGGTTTCGATCCCCTTGGTATTAGGCTAATCGATGGGAAATGCCCAGGAGAAATCCCTCAATTTCACCCAGATCCTCTTAATTCTTCTCAGACATAGTAATACTCAGTTTAAATAAAATTGCTCTTACCTCATGGGGAAAAATAATTGAGCACAAGCAATTCAAGATGAAAAAAATTCCATCGGTCTACTAGGGATTTACCTAACTCTGTCCCAGAACTAAAAAAACCTCACAAATACAAAAACCCTATTAACAGATACAATAGGCTGTTATATCAAGGGTTGCATGAAATGACTGAGTTTAACACTTGAGGGAAACAGAGCCAGGGAAAATGCATGGTGTCTCTAAACCTCAGGCAATTTAACTGTGGCTGCCAAGGCATCCACAGAAAGAGTTTTTCAGTTGGTATATTTATACTTTTCTTTACTTAGTATTGATTCTAAACAGGGAAAAACCCATCCTTGATGGGAAGACTATGAGTAAGAACAGATGAATTAAACTTTGTTTTATCTTCCCACTTTCCTTTCACTGTGGCCAAAAAAAGCCTTCCCCATAGAGGCAAATGGGACATATTCTAGAGGCAGCAGCCACTGCTTTCAGAACAACTTAATGACGAAGCACTAAGGAGAATCTGGGGCAACAGAAGTTTGGGGTTCTGGTGCAGGTCCAGGGCTTCCTAAATCTTTTGTCTATAAAACTGGGGAAATAGGCTATCTTGAAAGTCCACGGTTCTCCACACTTTGCCTGCCACATTCTGGGCATTGATGCCCAGGCTTGTCATTTTCTAAACTTTATGTTCCTCTTAAAACACCTGCTTTTGAGCCACTTATAAAGAAAGCTCTCTCTCTCTCTCTCTCTCTCTCTCTCTCTCTCTCTCTCTCTCTCTCTCTCTCTTAGGTCTTGCAACAGGTGGACTTCCCCATAAACACTTGCTCACTGAGTATTTGTAGAATTGAGAATAATCTCTGGGTAGTTCGCTTTATAACACAGAATGAGTGGAGAGAATGAATGTCCAAGGTATGAGCGTTTAGACCATAAGCTGCTCATAGTTGTGTGTGTGTGTTATGCACAAGTACCAAGTCAGACCTGCTCAAATAGGAATCGTAATGGTTCTTCAAAACCAAGGGAGAGCTTAAGTTTATCTTTGCTTCAGGTATGCAGCAGGGTTTCTGAATATGGAGGGAGATTGTGCCTGTATTTTAAAGAACAATCTCTCCAACACTGTGGAAATTTCACACTTGCTTACACATGATTTGCCCCTATTTGTGTCTGTTTTCAGTGCCTGGTCCATTGCCACTCTCCTCTGGGAGTTGACCCTGCTGGACCTTTGCTGGTAGGTTTACACTTTCTAGGGTCTCCTCTCTCTCCCTCACCCCCCAAACTCTGGAATCTCTAAAAGCCCTGAATAAAGTCCTCCTCATCCTCTATGCCCCAAGTTTCTTGTTCTCCCTTCCAGAGTTCCAGAACTCCAGAGGAGTTGACTCACACCTCTAATACAGTACTCATTTCATGCTGCCTCACATTCTAGTGAGATGTTGAAAGAAGGATAGTAAGAGAATAGAAGAACAGGCTTTGGAAATACAGAGGATGGTTTAGCTCTGGAAAATTCTAGCTGAAAAAAATGTCAGATGAGTTACTGAGTCCTTGTGAATATTAGCTGTCTTCCCTGTAATATGGGATAGTACTCATCTTGCTGGGTTTTGTTGGCATAAAATGAGCTAACATATGCAAGAAACTTACACAGTGTTTGTTAGGTGATGGGTAATAAATATAAGTTGTTATTATCAAAAATGATAAGGGAATTTTATCTTGTAATTTTCTTAGTGTTTTCACAGTATATAGAAAACTGTATCTGTTTCAGAAGTGCTCATTGAATAAAGAAATAACTCCCTTGACATATTTTAAGTTCCTATTAGGCCTATGGAGCTGCTACAAAAGTTCATAAAATGCTCTGAAATTAATAAAGAATTGAACTGTTTGATAAGGTAAGCAGAAGGGTGATATATGATGATACTATTATTCCAGACTATTTAATATATTCACCAAAGTAGCAGCTCCATGGGCAACACTTCGGATTTATTTATTAAATCATGTCTGTCTTGATAATTTTCTATGCACTGGGCTCTGTACTTGGGCGACAGCAATTCTCAGCAATAGAAATTGATAATTATTGATCATCAGTAATTATACTTGGGTCAGGGCAGAGGGTTTTAGATGGATGATTTAATTAAAGCAATACCAACAATAATTTTATGAGGTAGCTAGTAGTATTGGCCTCATTTCACAAAAGGGAAAATCAAGCCCAGAGAGACAGAATAACTCGTCCAAGTTTATCGAGTTCTAAGGGGCAGGTGCTGTACTCAAACGCAGGCCTCTGACTCACCAAATCTACCATTATACTTACTATACCGTGTGAGATTTTGCCCTCACATAGTTTGCACTCTAATCAAATAAAGCCAGTCCATGTAGTGTAATGCACACTCCAACCCTCAGAATTCATGGGTAGTTTGGAGCTCATTGGAGGTACTATCTGACAGGCGATGTCTTTGCAGGTGTTCTTTCCCCTGGCTACTTCCTCAGTTACTTTGGAAGTTTCTTGACTAGCTGTTGGGTTTTCCCCTCACTTTCTCAAAAAGCTACTATGACCCATTTAGCTAGAGGTTTCAACGGCAAGGGAAAGTACCAGCCTTTGGTCATGTTTACTCACTGGCTGTCTGTAGGGGTTACGTGCAATCATCCAAAGAAATCAAGCCCTTGATTGTATATGGAACAATGCTGTTGCTGGCCTCTGAGGGGGAACTGGGTAAACCCTTCTGCTATCTCTCGTTTCTTTGATACAGTTCTGAAAACAGTGAAGCAGCTATTCTCACAATACCTTCCATGTGATCTTTGGTTCTTTCAAGGTGGCTCTGGAAAAACCAAAGAGAGAAGATACAAATAGTATAGCAACAGCCAGCTGCCAGACTTATTCAGATCCTGCATGTACAACAGAGTTCCTTGGAGTCACTTTAAAAAGCCATTAGGATCCCAAGGAAAAAGGATGATCAAATAGGTATCTTTCTGTTGCCTTCCTGATTTGGGACTTGACAGTGCCTTATTTTAGTAACCATATTAGGTTCTTTGTAGACAAGAGTGATCTTGGATTATTGGGTTTTGGTTTTCTATGACACTGATTTATTAGTACTTTGTCTTAGGGGCTGCTTTCTTGATTATTTAATGCTGTCTCATCTGATTGTCACTTGGCAGAGAGAGGGGGGGGGGGAAAGAGAGAGAGAAGGGTTCTGATACAGAGATGGGAGAGAAGTCCAAAGCATGGGTGGAGACAAGCTAAGGCATGCCAGAGGCATTGATAAGCAAGGGAAGGAACGTCTTTCATGGTTGGGAACAAAGGAAGGTGGGCAGGCATGCCTGGGACTCTGGGTGGAGCTTCTCTACTTTACCTCCTTGTTGGAGGAGTGGCCTTGCCCACAGCCTGGAGAAACCTGCAAGCGTAACCTTGGTTTTGTGGGAATTGGTGTAACCTGTTTGCTGCATAAGTCTGGGCAAGGCAGGTGTGTGCAGTAGATAATGAGAATGCAGCAATTAGAGCTAACATTCTTTGTACTTTTTATGTATCAGACATCATACTAGCCTATTTAATGATCTTGGCAACCCTATAGGTATTTTTATTACTCCCATTTTACAGATGAGAAAGCTGATGCTTAAGAAGGTTAAGTAATATGCTCAAGGACACATAAGTGACAGAGCTGGGATTTCTTTCAGTCGTTCAACTTTACATTCTAAGTCTTCATCATAATGTCCCTGGATATCCAGTACTTCATAACACACCTAAGTGGAGTCCCCCATTGCAAGTAGCTCTAAAAGCATACCATACCAGGGAACCAGAGAGTCTGTGGGAGTGCTGACTGTTAGAAAGGGAATGTGAACCATCTTAGGAGAGCAGCAATTTTTTTTGGTTTTAGGGGAGAGGAAAAGCCAAAAGAGACAACATTTAGTATAAGCTGTGGTTGGGAGCAGGTGTGTGCTTGCAACAACTGGGAATGTTGTCTTCCCAGTGATCCAAGAAACTGAGCTTCTTATCCTACTCTTTGAAGAGGTGATGTGCTTGTGTTCTCTGAGCCCAAGATCTCTGCTCAATCAGATTGGCATCACTGACATCATTTTAATGTTCAAATCCAACATTGGTATCAATTAAATAGGAAAACAGTATAATTTTTTGTTGAATTGATAAGTTTAAACAAATATTTTTGTTTTGCCTGTGGGAAACTATAACAAAAAAAAAAACTAGCCTTCCAAACACAGTTTGCTCTCTATAATTCGGTAGATAAATATGGCTGTGGGAGTTAGAACTGTATGAACCTTTAACAAACAGCAGAGAAAAGAATGTTATAGTCACTTATTAGTGAGGATATAATTCTGACCATGGCCAAAGGAATAATGTTTCCTTGATGATAGATTTACCCTCAAACTTTGGTAAATACGTGACTTTGTATACTGTCCTGAAAGATTGTTGTTTTCAGTTGAAGATGGTCAGTATTCATTTTGGCTTTTGACATCAATACTAGAAGGCACTGGCCTAAAATCTCTTACTCATTTAAGTTTTGTAAAGTATTGCTTTGGTTGTAGACAGAAAAGAAGCCCAAATTAGGGTACAAGAGAGAAGCCTGACTGAATGTTTTGTACACAGGTTTTAGGTCTTTCTTTGAAATGAGGGAGTGTCTGTAAAATATGCTTTCTCTTCATGCTGCATTTCTTCCCGTCTTTCTAGTGAGTGTAGTTTTGTTAAGTGTCCACTCAGGTCTCTCCTGGGCATTTTTGCCCTCCTGAGCCCTCTAGTCATCCTGACAATCACTAACTATGTTTTATGCAGTTGGCATGTGCTACACAGGTAACTAGAAAAATAATGCTGCGGTAACACCCTTGCACACTTATCTTTAAGCCTTAGTGATAGTCCTGTGTGAGAGACCCTGGAAGGTGAGGTGCTAGGCCAAAAAGTATGAATGCATTTGAATTTCATGATCATGAAACTACATTGCAAAAAAGGCTCTGTTTTCCCCCTACACAGATTGCATGAAAGTACCCACTTTCTTGCACTTAACACTTTTGCCAGCACCAGATACTATCTTTTTAATTTTTGTAAATCTGATGGGTGAAAAATGGCATCGTAGTGCTGTTTTAATTACTTCCAGTTCCTCAATTACCACAGGTTAAATATCTTTGAATGTTTATTGGTAATTTGATGTCTTCTTTTTTTGAACTGTCTGCTCAAATTTTTTATTCATTTTCCCAGTGGTTCTGTTACATTATTGTTAGATTTGTACAAGATTTTAATGTCATGAGTATCTTTTTTTAGTAAGTATTTCTTCCACTGTTCCTTGTTTTCTGAAGTTTTGTGATGTCTTTCAAAGTACTTAATTTGAAAAATTTAGGTAGTAAAATTAACCAGTCTTTGGATTTATGTCCTTTGAGTTTTGTGTGGTGCTTAGAAAGACTTTCATGTATACACACACACACACACACATACATGTATCTTCTGTAGTTTTGTCTAGCACTTCATGTCTATAATTCATCATAATTTATTAATAGTCTTATTAGCATCTATTTCCTTCTAATACTTTTTAAAGCTTTTTTAAACATTTGAGTCATTTGTGTATATAATGAAATATATAGCTTATTTTTTCAAATAGATGCATAATTTTTTCAACTATTTTTTGAATGGCACATAATTTTACCTCCAAACTGTCACCTTTATCACCTAATAAATTCTTATTTATGTTCATTTCCAGACTTTTATATTCTCTTCCAATTTATTTGTCTATTTCTGGCACAGTCAGCAAAATGTTTTAATACCTATAACTTTATATTTTGATTCGATACATTGTTTTTTGATACAGAATTGCTTAGCTATCCTCCGACAGGTACTCTTGGTTAAATTAGGAATAGCTAGTAAATGGCCATTTGAAAATCTCAATGGAATATTGATTAAAACCACATATTAATGCTGTTGACTCACTAAAGGAAAGAATGTCATCTTTCCAAGCAAGCGTGTCTACTCACACATGATGTCTACCAGTATATTATCAAGAACTGGTGTCTATAACATATATGAACAGCTCAACACACTCCCAAAGTTAGCACTGAAGAAAATATTTCCCTTCCTTCTCTTATCAAGTAAGTCTAAGCCCTGCCTCATTTTATCTGCAAAATGAAACTAAGGTCCTGGGATGTCTGCCCTGTTAAGTTCTGAGCATGTCATTTGAAAAGTTTGCTGTCTGGCGCTAGAGGTTATTCACAATGAGATACCTGCATGACATCAAAGTGCTAGAAGACTCTGGAAACCTGAGACTGTATTCATAAGATTAGATCCATCACATTTTCAATGAAGACCAATTTTATTGGATTGTATGTTTTTATCCAAAGCCACGCCAACATGACTACAAGAGTACCACCCAATTCATTTAATATTCATTCAGGAAAAGTGTCAGTAAAACTCGGCAACAACAAAAAAACTTACAAATATGTTCTTTGATATTATATACACCAAATTATTAGATAAATTAATAATTTTTTTCACTTTTTCTTCCCTTCCTTTCAACAATGCCTGAATTTATTTTCAAAGGTTGAAGAAAATATATGTACCATTCTGCAGTGTGGTTTTTACTTACTGTAGCATTGTGAGTCTTACAAATTGCAAGCAATCTAAATGTTCAAACAGCTTAAAGAAATTTTTGTATATTCATATGCATTATATTATACAGCATTTTAAAGCAACAGAAGAATGTAATATGTAAGGGCATGAAAGATTAAGATATATTATTGAAAAGAGCTGAAACAATCAGTAGGGCAACATCTATGATTAATTTTTGTTTAAAATAATTTGTTTAATAAACACACACAGACATACCTAAATAAATATGAAAAATTATCACTGAATTTGAAGTTCAAAATTTAAAATCATAATCCTATCTTGTATATATTTATAGCATTTAAAATTTTACAGTGAGTATATATAAGTTGTACAATAAAAAGCAATAAAGATTTTAACTTTGGAATGCAATTTTTCAATTATTAATGATCTTACTTCCTACAATAATCTTATCTCATTATCATAGAACATTTAGAGTTGACTGTGCCTCAGAAATCATGTTTTCCTTCCATTACAAGTATCTGTAGATGCAATTCAGGAATACTAGCATTATCACAATTCCCTGAACTATTACTAAGTTCCATCCACAGAGCTATGTGGGTACCTCATTTAATCCTCAGGATATTCCTCTGTGCTGGATATTATCCCCCCTTTATAGACAAACACAACTGAATGTTAGAGAGATTAAGTCACTTTCCAGAGTCCTTCAACCAATTAAAGGACTAGTGAGTGTAGTTGTTAAATGTCCATTCAGGTCCAATCATAGCTTCCCCCAATACCCTGAAAAAAATTTCCATATGGAAATTAATAAATACAAACTACAGAGATTTTTCAGAATTTAAGGCCACAACTTTCCATATCTCTTTTGTAGATTAATTTAGTGGGGCTGCCAAACCATCAGAATGGATACAGTGCATAGGAAAGATACCATGGAAAACCACATTTGCTTAGGTCTGCAGCCTTCATGTCTGTTGATAAAATGTAGCTGAAGTTAAGTAGCGGCATCTTTCTTCAGGCAGTGTATTAGTTTGCTAAGCCTGCAGTAATAAAGACCACAAACTGGATGCTTAAACCACAGAAATGTATTGTTTCAGTTTTGCGGCTAAAAGTCCAAGATCTAGGTATTGGTGGGGTTGCTTCCTTCTGAGAACTGTGAGAGGCAATCAGTCCCATGCCTCTCTCCTAGTTTTTAGTGGTTTGCTAACAATTTTAGGGGTTCTTTGGCTTGTATAAGCATCACCCAGATCTCTACCTTCATCTTCAGATGCAGCTCTGCCTGAATGCTTGTCTGATTCCAAATTTCCCCTCCTTATAAGGTCACCAGTCTTATTGGATTAGGGCCCCACCCTACTCTGTTATGGCCTCACTTAACAATTACATTTGCAATGATCCCATTTCCAAATAGGGTCATATTCTGAGATATGGGGGTTAGGACTTCAACATATGAATTTCAGAGGTCACAATGAAGCCTGTAACAGTGTAACTTTCTTCTCCTTGGGGTCCAGGAACATGCTGCAGAATCTTCTCTTCACTTTCATAAGCGAGATGTCCCTGGCATCCCACTCTCTGTGGGTTGGGTGAGAACTCCCCAGTTCTGTGTGACAATCCTTCAGTATCCTTCACTGTTTTCGTTCACTATTTAGACACATTGAGGGAGACATTTGTTTTGGGCTTCTTGTTCAGACTGCAGTCTTCTATGAGGCACACTCATGCTAGGTGCTGTGCATTTTTAGGTTGCTTGCCAGGTTTTGGAACTAAAATATCTTCATTTGTCACAACCATCCCATTTATACTTTGGAGGAAATGGAGACCTCCATATGTAAAGCATACTTACTGGGGCTTCATACATTTCTAGGGCTGGACCCTCATCTTAAAAATTTTCAGTGTCAAACCTCTACACATTTTTCCCCCTAAGCTGCAACTTCCTAGAGTAACATATAAAAAACTAGAAGTTTTGATTTGCAACAGCACTAGTCAGTAATTTCTTATACCTAACTAAAAAGTGAATTTTGGATCAGGTTTTGTGCACAGATAGCTGTGGGGATGTATGAAAAGACTCATGGTGGCAGACTGCTAGTTTCCTGCCTATTTGTTCTCTCCACTTCTGATGAATACAACCTGTTTTTTTTTTTAGAGAGGCAACACTTTCTATTTTCCTCTACAGAATTCCTTGTAACTAAGCATGGCCTGGCCACATGATGTGGTTTTGGCTGATGATGTAGAAATAGAAGTCTTACTGGATAGAGCTATAGTTTTGTTTTGTTTTTTTCCTTTTGTCTTAAATTGTGGGTCTATCATCTCATGGTTGTAGGATGGTTACTCTACCTTCAACTGAAGTGTAGGCAGGAAGATGAGGGAAACATAACAGGAAACATTGATATGCAGCTAAGAAAGCTAGAAAGAGTCTCAGTGTTGGAGGATTTTTATAAGCAGCTTCTCTATCCCTGAACTACTTTCCTCTGGACCTTATTTCTTAAGAAAAATGAACTCTTATTTGGTTAATATGCTGTAACTGGAGTTTTGACACATGCGGTTGAGTTTAGTTCTGACTGATACATCAGCCATCTCTGGCTTCTCTCTAAAGGTGAACAGTTGATTCCTGTTGGACAATAGAGTGCCACCAGCCTTAAAATGCTTCTGCTGTTTCTGGCAGTAGCTCCTAGCAATGGGATCTCATTAAAAGGGTGGCTTCTGCTGTGACTTTCAGCTAATAGCAAAGGACCCTTAAGAAATCAGGTCCTCAGCAACAGCTCTATGAAACAGGATTTTTTAAGTTCCTATCAATGCTTTGGTGTCTCCCACATGTCTCCATCAGACTCCAGGCAGATGTTGGGTCCACCATTAAAAGGTCAGTTCAAGGTGATTTTTCAAGACTCCTGGAGAGCAGGGTTCTGTTGATTTATCTACTATTTTAGTTGCATAGCCCATAGAAAACTCTCTTAGGAATTCCCTCAAGGCTCTCTGGAATTGGTCCAAGAAAATGAGCTGTGTAATCCTCATGTGGTGTCCTAATTTGAGTGTTTATCTAGTTTGTTTTGCATTTTCCTGAACCCAACACATATCTCCTAACCTGTGTAAGTGTAGGAACTCATAACCTTTAGTTGTATACCATTTTTCTGAAACATCGAGAATTAAGTAATTAGTAGACTTGACAAGATATCTATCTTCTTCTTTATAGGTATTCCTTGAGACATAAGGACGTGATTGTCGGGGGCTGAGGGAAGCAATTAGGAATGACTACTAATGGTTGTGCAGTAGCAGGATTTCTTTTAAGGATGATGAAAATGTTCTGAAATTAGATAGCGATGATGGTTGCATAACTTTGTGAATGTACAAAAATTGTATACTTTGAAAGAGTGAATTATATGGTATACAGATTGTTATCACAAAAAGGCTGTTATTTAAAAAACAAAGTCAAGCATATCACCCTAGATCCACTGAATGAGAACTTTATGCTATGACATGAACCCCTCAGATAATTCTGATTCAAATCCCAGATTAAGAATCACCACTATGTCAACCACACTTGGGGACAGGTCTTCATACTTACAGGTACACATATGCCTGTATAATATACTGAATATCATGGAAAGATTCTGTTAGGTTCCTCTGCTTTCTTGTCTGGTTTCAGCCTGTAGCCTCATGTCCTACAAATAGAATGCTGTAAACCATAATCTAGGCATCATCAGATGTGGCTAAGAAATATCACCAGTTAACATTTTAGTTCTACTTTCCTACTACTCAACTTCTTAAACCACTGATCGTGAGAAGTTACTTTGATCAGAATTTGGGCTGAAAATTTTTTTTGAATAAAGAAAATGCTCAAAGGGTAAGGTTTCGCTGTCATGAGCTTTCTAAAATATGGGACATTCAGAGAAAGTATAATAACCTTGTGCAATTGGCTATTGGATTATGTCTTATTCATCACTGAATTCCCAATACTTGCATGGTATGAACTTACGATCAGTAACTCTGTTTAACTGGACTATTTCTATTTATCATGAGGGGATACTTTCCCAACTAACCTTCCTCCCTCCTCCCCCACCCCAGTTAGGTGACTTGCACAAGCTCTCCTGCCTTTTGAAATGGAGAATTGGGGCCAGAACCCAGGCCTTGTGCCTTCAGAACTAATTCCATTCTTCTATCTTCATTCAGATCATCAAAACCCAGCATTGTTAAAACAATATTTTATTTAATGCCAAAAGTCTGCAGGATCACAGACACCCCTGATAACTAACCAGATTGTAAGTTTGGAAGTTTACAGGAATACAAGTTCAAGCATAAGACTATATAGCAGTAGCACATGGCTTAAAATTTAATATTTTTATGTTGACTTCTTCATATTAACTGGATTTCCATGACTCCGTCCCCTTGGATTGCAGTTGTAATTACGGAGCAGTTAACATCTTCCCTGGGCCCAGCACATCCCATAATTAGCCGTGTTCTCTCCGCAGCATATGACTCAGCCCCATGTGGTTCTTCTGTATCAAAGGCAGGGTGGCCAGCGTTTCTTGACCACAATGCTTGAGCATGTGGTGGCGGATGGCTGCACAACCCAAGCGCATCGGGTCCTTTTGAAGAACAACCTCACCAAAAACAAGCAAATAAACAAACAAAACCAGACCCTGAGATTTATTTTTGAGAAAAGGAAAGAACCTTCTTGGGGATGTTTCCAAACACTGCATCATTTTAAAAGAGAAGCATGTCCCTTTTTTTTTGGAAGAACTAAAGCAAAAGTAAATGAGTTACAACTTTGAGGTCAGCCTTGATCAGGAAGGAGGGGACTTCCTCGTCTCTAATCAGTTCTACAGAGGTTATTTGGTTGAGTTAGGGTATCGGGTATAACATAGTATGTGGTGGGAAGAACATAGGACTAGGGGTCAGGAGACCTAATTTCCCGTCTTTGCTCTGCTGCTAATTAGGTATCTGAAGCTTCCTGAGTTTTGGTAAATCCAATTCCTTCTATCTGAGATCATTTATGCACAACTCCTATTATAAATGCAAGATTTTACATTATTAGACAAGCTGAAAAACAGCATCTCAAATTCCCTTCTGCACACATTAATGTATATTAATCTACATCTGCTTGTGAAGAACCCTAGAGAAGGGAAAGACTCAGTAGCTGCCCTGGTAAATGTATTACAGACTTAGTGAAACTCACCGTCAGGGAGTTCCTTATTATATTAGTCATAACATTTCAGAATGGAGAATGTTTTTTTTATTCACCAGAATTCCACAGGGGAAAGCAGCTGTATTTGTTGGGAAAAGCACTTAGAATGGGAGGCTAGACCCAACTGGCACAAATAGGAGCTTTCCTGCTCTGTACTACTGAAGGGAACACATTTCCTTGCCACTCCTCAGGGGAAGGATAGAGGAAAATAGGAAAAGGGAAGAGAGAGGATGGGGCTGGTATGATGGTAAGGATGATACATGATCTGCAAGGTGAAACTGCTCTGTAACTCTCAAATATTACCTTTTCTCAAAAATGCATAAATGCTTATGTATCTGTATGTGGAGACAGGGAGAGGTAGTTAAGAGGTTGTGAAGGGACCCTATTTTATGCACATATTGATTTTGAATGGTATCAGGTTTGGGCATAGGAATGAGAAGACAGAGTGAGATAAGAGAAAGCCAGTCTTGGGGTCTGGCAGGAATAGTAAGGGAGCTCTCGATTTCCAGTCTATGGAGTTTGACTTCAGATCAAAGTCAACAGATCTTTAAAAAGTATTATAACTGAAACACATCAGCTAACACTTATGATTTGTGTGCTTTCCACATTCCAGGTACTATGCAAATTCTTTAGGCACATTTCATGCATACATACATGCAAAGATTATTCCTTTTAATGTTTACACTAGCCCTGGGGTGTGGGTATTATTATCTTAATTTCATACTTTGAGAAACTAAGACTCAGAGAGGTTACATAAATTGTCCAAGTACACATAGGGTGAAGTGCAATCTGGATTCCAAATAGGCTCAAGCATTGGTTTATTAATTACTCATTAATGTAAAAATGTATTGAAAATTTTATCTAGTAGACATGAAAGGGTTTACAAAGATAATTTGAAAGTAATTCTTGTCTAACAGTAGCTATAGGTTGAGGACAGAGCCATGTTATCAAGTCAGTACGAGTCATGGGCCGCATGAGAGATTTATGTGCTGGCAATTGCAGAGGAATCAAAGATGTACTTCCTCCCACCTCCGGGTGCAGTCTAAGTCCTTTTCTCTTGCAGTGCTGGAGAACAGCTATATTTTCAGTGTGACCTAAAGTCAGATGTTCTCTTGTCTACTGTCATTAATCAATGGCAAGTATTCTGCCTCTTCATTAGTATGGATACTTTTGGCTGTCCTTATTGACATCAGATGCTCGAGCTCATGGGCTGTGAGCAACTCAGGAGGCATAGTAAGGTCCTTCCTGTACAGTTCCCCTCTTTGTCCTCACTTCAGTTTCTTTCTCTAGGCTCTTGTTTTTCTCTCATCGATCACATCGGTCCTGCTTCTCTCTAGGGTAGCATTCCTGCCTCCTCTGGCGACCCACTCTACACATTCCCTTCCGAATCCAGCCCCTAAAGAGATCTTAAGGAAATACTTTCCCAGCAAAGTAGATCTCTTTAAGGGAGGGATTGCTTGTTTTGTTGCTAATATAACAAGATTTTCTTCAGGTAGTGACATCTGCCATGACTTTATAGATCCACAAAGACTTGAAAGGAGAAGCTATAAGAACAGTTAGAGGTGGCTCATTTATTTGATTTTCCCTGTTCCATCATTTCTAAAGTTCACCGTCCAGAGGAAAAGGGGTCTTTTCTTAATATATTGGTGTGGTATTATAGAAACAATTTTGTATGTTGAAGCTAATACTGGCCTGCAGTCAGAGAGACTATATAAATCCCAGCTCTACCACCTCACAGTTCTCTGACTTGGGAAAAATCATACTCAATGATTCTGAGTCTCAGTTACCTTATCTGTAAGTTGGGATGATAAAACTGTATGTACTTCATAAAGTTATTGTCAGGGTCAAGTAAGATAAATAAGTATCTAGAACACAGTAGATACGTAGTAAGTAGAGAAGATCGGCTGCACTGGGAATCTAAAGCGTGTCCGTTAAGGAAAGCTACTCTAGTGAAAACAAAGAATTTCTCAAATTACTATATTGTCTTTGATCTTTTCACATCAGTATTAAGAGGTGGTGCATGAGTTGGCTGTCTTTTGATTTAATCCAGTTACAATTCTGTACACATGTAATAGCAGCGTTTGTAATTGAATTATAAACTCTGCCAATTTAGAGAAGCCTAGGATTAGCATTCATAGCTGAAAAAAATATCCCACTCCTGACTCTAAGTTTCACATCTCTGCAGTTCATTTCCTGAGAAGCCTTCCACCTGTATGATTTTTCCATAGCTTGGAGCTTTGTTATTATGTAAGGGCCCTGTTGGGCATATTACCAGTTCTGGCAGCTGCTAACAAAAAGTGACTGTGCATGGTTGGGGTGGGGACAGAATATAGGTGGGGGCTTTCCAATTCCAGGGGAGATGATTCTTTATAACAACAAAGTGGATGTGTAGCTTATCTGGGATATTAGATATCTATAAGTAAGAAGAAGTAAGTAGGGGTCCTAAAAGATAGTGTGCTGACCAGCTAAGGAGTAATAATTGAATTTAATAAAAACTTCCATGTATAGTAAAATTCCACATTCATCTTTGTGTTTTACAAGGGACACTACAGGGTAAAGCCCTTTGAACCCATTTTTCTTTTATTGGCTTTAGATAGCTGGTATCTTCCCTGAAAAGGGTAAGAAAAAGTGATCAAGGAATTACAAATAACTCTCATCATTGATTGAACAATTATTTTGCTCTTCCTACATTATATAAAGTATTCTTAATTTTCATTTTACAAATGAGATTATGAGGTTTAGTGATATTAAATGATTTTCCCAAGGTTCAAGAATTAAAAAGTTACTTCCAAGAATCCATCAATTCAATAATTTCCCTTCATCCAAAAATATATATTTAAGAATTGTTTGGTGATTCATTTGCCTTTATTTTGTCCTATTCATTTCCAAAGACATTTTACAGTGACATATTAAGGACTGCTTAAATACAGAATAATCCATTTTGAAAGGCATGAAGATCACCTAACTTTTTCTATACAACAGAGCAGCTGATCAACATAGCTTCTGAAATTTCTTTCTATGGATTTTTCTTTTTATTCTACAAAACCCAATACCTCTTAAAAGCACAAGGATAATACTAATGAAATATATTCAGTCCCAGAGCACTTAGAAATTTAAATGGATTCAAGGGAAGATAATACCATCCAAACAAAATGCAATCTAAACCTTTCTAGAAGTTAGCTTCTTTCAGGTTGTGAAATCCTGTCTTTGTATACTTCAAAGCACCCATTACAGTTACAGCACAGAACGTGCCTTCCGTGAAATATTATCAAGTAATTAGCATTTAAACATCTCAGATGATCTTGATTCCATGTCTTTTTATGGTTAAAGAATTTGTCACAAATAAACAAACAAACAAATATGAAATAGAACAAGGGTAAACTCCCCTCCAAAAGTATGACATAAGCCACTTAATGAAGGAAAGTGAGATTATGGTTATTTGAAATTCTATAGTATTAAAAGATGGAACTCACATTATTGACTGATGACCATTTAGCAAGATTTTCTATAGGTTAATTCCTTTCCCACAATATATTCCCATTTTATTGGCAAAGAAATGGGGGCTGAATAATATGTAATAGAGTGCCTAAAAATATACAGCAAGTTTAGTGGATAGGCAAGATCTAAATCTTCTACTTAATCAACTAGATTGATTCTGAACTCTATTCTTTCCACACCACTATACTGTGTGCTAGTACTGAAAATCAGTCCTGAAGCTCAAGATAACATTATTTTACAAAGGTTGCTGATAAAGAATAATGCCCTGCAGATATCTGGACCAGAATCATCAACCAAACTTAGGAGCTTTTTAGAAATTCAGTATCTTTGAACTCCTCCCTCTGCTGATCAGAATCTACTTTTAACTTGATTATTAGGTGATTTGTATATAGATTAGTGTTTCAGAAGCACAGCCCTGGAAGTTATGCTTCCTGGCATCTCACAAGATTGTTTTTTTTTTTGAAGGAATAAAATAGGACTGTGCTTTTTCAAATAGGCCTCTTTCCATTCTTGGTAGTGAAAAATATTTTGACTGTTATGATTTCTGTCAGGAATATGGCAAGATCAAAAATGTGTGCTTTGGAATCACCCACTAATTTAGTCTGCCAGATCGCTTTTGTTATCAGTGCTGAGGAAATTAAGCCTCGACAGGATGGACAGTTTCTCACTGGAGGCCCTGACATTCTCAATCTTTCCTGGAGGAGAGGAAGCAGAGGTACCTGGAGGTAGATATTAAGCATTCTAAAACCAAGCAGCAATCTTTCATTTGCTGCCCTGGAGCAAAGTGGGAAGAGTTCTGTGTTAATTTTTTAATGTCTTTTTAATTAAAAGTGTCAAGAATAGTCCCTGAGTTTCACTGGATTCTTCTCTGTTATCATCTTTGAAATGAAAGCTAATTCAAGGAGTCATTTATTTTTCTTGTCTTTGTTTCTAGTTTTCCTATTTTTGAGACATTTCTAGGTAAAACTCAGTTATCATTTGCTAACTTTCAAGTTTGTGTTTGATCTTGGAACAAAAATGATACCCACTTCTATCACTCAATCATGGCCACAGTATTGCTGCATAATAGCACAAAACATCCATGGCATTCAACAATTAGCATTTATTTCTCACACCATAGAGTCTGTGAAGGTGGGGGACTTGGCTCATCTAAAAGGACCTTGGTTAGGACAACTACCCACTGTGGCTCTGATCCATGAGTCTGTTATCCTCTTTCTGGTACCTGCAGGCTGGGCCATGCTTATGGAGATGGCAGAGGTCAAGAGAGCAAGCAGATCCATATAAGGCCTCTTATTGCCTAGCCTCATTGCTGCACACTGCTGTCACTGCTGTTTCATTCTGTTGATCAAAGCAAGCTACATGGCTGAACCCAAAGTCATTGGGCAAGGATATTTATTCTAGTTTCCTTATGGGAAGAACTACAAAATCACAGAGCAAATGGTGTAGATAGAGGGAGAGGCGAAGAACTGCGGCCATTACTATAATCTATACAATCTACCACACTGCATGTGTTGTTTTCCTGGGATTTCTATAGTCAAAGATTCCTGGCCTAGGTCCTAAGAGATTTACTTAACACTTTGAGGTCAATTTATTCCCAATCTTTTTTGTTGCTCATAGTTAATGTGACATTATAGAAAACCATGTCATGCTAATTGAAACTGAAAATCATTTGAGTTGCCCAATGTTACGGACTTTTTCCTTGTCTGATAATTACAGCCTTCCAGAAATAGTCAAATCACACTGGGGAGAATGCTGAATGTAAAGAGCGGTGAATAATTCAAACACCAGTCATGAATCTATAGAGAATACATTCAAGATAGGGAATCCAATAATTCTTCTATATATTAATAGTGTTAAAATTTTGCCTTTCTACAACTCTTTCAGATTGTAGAACAGTCTTCGTTAATTTTCTTCTTGAAGTACCACATGAAGAAAATGTTTTCTGTAGTTTTGGAAAATGACAGAAAAACGGGGGCGGAAGATGGCGGCGTGAGTAGAGCAGCGGAAATCTCCTCCCAAAACAACATATATCTATGAAAATATAACAAAGACAACCCTTCCTAGAATAGAGACCAGAGGACACAGGACAATATCCAGACCACATCCACACCTGAGAGAACCCAGCGCCTCGCGAAGGGGGTAAGATACAAGCCCCGGCCCCGCGGGAGCCGAGCGCCCCTCCCCCCAGCTCCTGGCGGGAGAAGAGCAGGCAGAGCGGGAGGGAGACAGAGCCCAGGACTGCCGAACACCCAGCCCCCGCCATCCGGGCCAGAGCGCAGACACAGTACGTGCCCAGGGGGCCCTGGATACTAGGAAAACAGGGCAGCAAGAACAGTGAGCGGGCACTGGAGGCTGGGCAACAGAGGACATAAGAAAAGCGCGCGACCATTTTTTTTTGCTTTTTTGCTGTTTTGTTTTGGCGAGCGCTTTTTGGAAGTCTTAATGGGATAGGGACCCCAATACTAGGGAAACAGGGCAGAAAGACAGACCGGTGAGCAGAGGCCTGAGGCTGGTACCGGAGAATAAACAAAAACGAAAGACCACCTTTTTTTTAATTAAAAACTTTTTTTTTTTTTTTAATTAAAAAAATTTTTTTTTCTTTTTTTTTTGGTGGGCGTTGTTTTGTTTTGGCGGGTGCTTTTTGGAAGTCTTAAAGGGGCAGGGCGGGTCACTTAATCCAGAGGTAGGGAATCCGGGATCTCTGGGCACCCTAACCCCTGGGCTGCAGGGAGCAGGGAGGCCCCTTACGGAGATAAATAGCCTCCCAGCAGCTCCTGCTCCAACGCGACTCCACCATTTTGGAGTAGCTGCCCGAGCCAGGCCACGCCCACAGCAACAGCGGAGATTAACTCCATAGCAGCCGGGCAGGAAGCAGAAACCCTGTCTGCGCGCAGCTGCGCAGCACAAGCCACTAGAGGCCGCTGTTCTCCCAGGAGAGGAGGGCCACAAACCAACAAGAAAGGAAGTCCTTCCAGCCGTCATTCGTCCCAGCTCTGCAGACTATTCCTATCACCATGAAAAGGCAAAGCTACAGGCAGACAAAGATCACAGAGACAACACCAGAGAAGGAGACAGACCTAACCAGTCTTCCTGACAAAGAATTCAAAATAAGAATCATAAACATGCTGACAGAGATGCAGAGAAATACGTAAGAGAAATGGGATGAAGTCCGGAAGGAGATCACAGATGACAGAAAGGAGATCGCAGAAATGAAACAGACTCTGGAAGGGTTTATAAGCAGAATGGATAGAATGCAAGAGGCCATTGATGGAATTGAAATCAGAGAACAGGAACGCATAGAAGCTGACATAGAGAGAGACAAAAGGATCTCCAGGAATGAAACAATATTAAGAGAACTGTGTGACCAATCCAAAAGGAACAATATCTGTATTATAGGGGTCCCAGAAGAAGAAGAGAGAGGAAAAGAGATGGAAAGTATCTTGGAAGAAATAATTGCTGAAAACTTCCCCACACTGGGGGAGGAAGTAATCGAACAGACCACGGAAATACACAGAACCCCCAACAGAAAGGATCCAAGAAGGGCAACACCAAGACACATAATAATTAAAATGGCAAAGATCAAGGACAAGGAAAGAGTGTTAAAGGCAGCTAGAGAGAAAAAGGTCACCTATAAAGGGAAACCCATCAGGCTAACGTCAGATTTCTCAACAGAAACCCTACAGACCAGAAGAGAATGGCATGATATATTTAATACAATGAAACAGAAGGGCCTTGAACCAAGGATACTGTATCCAGCACGACTATCATTCAAATATGATGGTGGGATTAAACAATTCCCAGACAAACAAAAGCTGAGGGAATTTGCTTTCCACAAACCACCTCTACAGGACATCTTACAGGGACTGCTCTAGATGGGAGCACTCCTAGAAAGAGCACAGCACAAAACACCCAACATATGAAGAATCGAGGAGGAGGAACAAGAAGGGAGAGAAGAAAAGAATCTCCAGATAGTGTATATAACAGCTCAATAAGCGAGCTAAGTTAGGCAGTAAGATACTAAAGAGGCTAACCTTGAACCTTTGGTAACCACGAATTTAAAGCCTGCAATGGCAATAAGTACATATCTTTCAATAGTCACCCTAAATGTTAATGGGTTGAATGCACCAATCAAAAGACACAGAGTAACAGAATGGATAAAAAAGCAAGACCCATCTATATGCTGCTTACAAGAAACTCACCTCAAACCCAAAGACATGTACAGATTAAAAGTCAAGGGATGGAAAAACATATTTCAAGCAAACAACAGTGAGAAGAAAGCAGGGGTTGCAGTACTAATATCAGACAAAATAGACTTCAAAACAAAGAAAGTAACAAGAGATAAAGAAGGACACTACATAATGATAAAGGGCTCAGTCCAACAAGAGGATATAACCATTCTAAATATATATGCACCCAACACAGGAGCACCAGCATATGTGAAACAAATACTAACAGAACTAAAGGGGGATATAGACTGCAATGCATTCATTCTAGGAGACTTCAACACACCACTCACCCCAAAGGATAGATCCACTGGGCAAAAAATAAGTAAGGACACGGAAGCACTGAACAACACAGTAGAGCAGATGGACCTAATAGACATCTATAGAACTCTACATCCAAAAGCAGCGGGATATACATTCTTCTCAAGTGCATATGGAACATTCTCCAGAATAGACCACATACTAGGCCACAAAAAGAGCCTCAGAAAATTCCAAAAGATTGAAATCCTACCAACCAACTTTTCAGACCACAAAGGCATAAAACTAGAAATAAACTGTACAAAGAAAGCAAAGAGGCTCACAAACACATGGAGGCTTAACAACACGCTCCTAAATAATCAATGGATCAATGATCAAATCAAAATGGAGATCCAGCAATATATGGAAAGAAATGACAACAACAACAACACTAAGCCCCAACTTCTGTGGGACACAGCAAAAGCAGTCTTAAGAGGAAAGTATATAGCAATCCAAGCATATTTAAAAAAGGAAGAACAATCCCAAATGAATGGTCTAATGTCACAATTATCGAAATTGGAAAAAGAAGAACAGATGAGGCCTAAGGTCAGCAGAAGGAGGGACATAATAAAGATCAGAGAAGAAATAAATAAAATTGAGAAGAATAAAACAATAGCAAAAATCAATGAAACCAAGAGCTGGTTCTTCGAGAAAATAAACAAAATAGATAAGCCTCTAGACAGACTTATTAAGAAGAAAAGAGAGTCAACACAAATCAACAGTATCAGAAATGAGAAAGGAAAAATCACGACAGACCCCACGGAAATGCAAAGAATTATTGGAGAATACTATGAAAACCTATATGCTAACAAGCTGGGAAACCTAGGAGAAATGGACAACTTCCTAGAAAAATATAACCTTCCAAGATTGACCCAGGAAGAAACAGAAAATCTAAACAGACCAATTACCAGCAACGAAATTGAAGCGGTAATCAAAAAACTACCAAAGAACAAAACCCCCGGGCCAGATGGATTTACCTCGGAATTTTATCAGACATACAGGGAAGACATAATACCCATTCTCCTTAAAGTTTTCCAAAAAATAGAGGAGGAGGGGATACTCCCAAACTCATTCTATGAAGCTAACATCACCCTAATACCAAAACCAGGCAAAGACCCCACCAAAAAAGAAAACTATAGACCAATATCCCTGATGAACGTAGATGCAAAAATACTCAACAAAATATTAGCAAACCGAATTCAAAAATACATCAAAAGGATCATACACCATGACCAAGTGGGATTCATCCCAGGGATGCAAGGATGGTACAACATTCGAAAGTCCATCAACATCATCCACCACATCAACAAAAAGAAAGACAAAAACCACATGATCATCTCCATAGATGCTGAAAAAGCATTTGACAAAGTTCAACATCCATTCATGTTAAAAACTCTCAGCAAAATGGGAATAGAGGGCAAGTACCTCAACATAATAAAGGCCATCTATGATAAACCCACAGCCAACATTATATTGAACAGCGAGAAGCTGAAAGCATTTCCGCTGAGATCGGGAACTAGACAGGGATGCCCACTCTCTCCACTGTTATTTAACATAGTACTGGAGGTCCTAGCCATGGCAATCAGACAAAATAAAGAAATACAAGGAATCCAGATTGGTAAAGAAGAAGTTAAACTGTCACTATTTGCAGATGACATGATACTGTACATAAAAAACCCTAAAGACTCCACCCCAAAACTACTAGAACTGATATCGGAATACAGCAAAGTTGCAGGATACAAAATCAACACACAGAAATCTGTGGCTTTCCTATATACTAACAATGAACCAACAGAAAGAGAAATCAGGAAAACAACTCCATTCACAATTGCATCCAAAAAAATAAAATACCTAGGAATAAACCTAACCAAAGAAGTGAAAGACTTATACTCTGAAAACTACAAGTCACTCTTAAGAGAAATTAAAGGGGACACTAACAGATGGAAACTCATCCCATGCTCGTGGCTAGGAAGAATTAATATCGTTAAAATGGCCATCCTGCCCAAAGCAATATACAGATTTGATGCAATCCCTATGAAACTACCAGCAACATTCTTCAATGAACTGGAACAAATAATTCAAAAATTCATATGGAAACACCAAAGACCCCGAATAGCCAAAGCAATCCTGAGAAAGAAGAATAAAGTAGGGGGGATCTCACTCCCCAACTTCAAGCTCTACTATAAAGCCATAGTAATCAAGACAATTTGGTACTGGCACAAGAGCAGAGCCACAAACCAATGGAACAGACTAGACAATCCAGACATTAACCCAGACATATATGGTCAATTAATATTTGATAAAGGAGCCATGGACATACAATGGCGAAATGACAGTCTCTTCAACAGGTGGTGCTGGCAAAACTGCACAGCTACGTGTAGGAGAATGAAACTGGACCATTGTCTAACCCCATATACAAAAGTAAACTCAAAATGGATCAAAGACCTGAATGTAAGCCATGAAACCATTAAACTCTTGGAAGAAAACATAGGCAAAAACCTCTTAGACATAAACATGAGTGACCTCTTCTTGAACATATCTCCCCGGGCAAGGAAAACAACAGCAAAAATGAGTAAGTGGGACTATATTAAGCTGAAAAGCTTCTGTACAGCAAAAGACACCATCAATAGAACAAGAAGGATCCCTACAGTATGGGAGAATATATTTGAAAATGACACATCCGATAAAGGCTTGATGTCCAGAATATATAAGGAGCTCACACGCCTCAACAAACAAAAAACAAATAACCCAATTAAAAAATGGGCAGAGGAACTGAACAGACAGTTCTCCAAAAAAGAAATACAGATGGCCAACAGACACATGAAAAGATGCTCCACATCGCTAATTATCAGAGAAATGCAAATTAAAACTACAATGAGGTATCACCTCACACCAGTAAGGATGGCTGCCATCCAAAAGACAAACAACAACAAATGTTGGCGAGGCTGTGGAGAAAGGGGAACCCTCCTACACTGCTGGTGGGAATGTAAGTTAGTTCAACCATTGTGGAAAGCAGTATGGAGGTACATCAAAATGCTCAAAACAGACTTACCATTTGACCCAGGAATTGCACTCCTAGGAATTTACCCTAAGAACGCAGCAATCAAGTTTGAGAAAGACAGATGCACCCCTATGTTTATTGCAGCACTATTTACAATAGCCAAGAATTGGAAGCAACCTAAATGTCCATCAATAGATGAATGGATAAAGAAGATGTGGTACATATACACAATGGAATACTACTCAGCCATAAGAAAAGGGCAAATCCAATCATTTGCAGCAACATGGATGGAGCTGGAGGGTATTATGCTCAGTGAAACAAGCCAAGCGGAGAAAGAGAAATACCAAATGATTTCACTTATCTGTGGAATATAAGAACAAAGGAAAAACTGAAGGAACAAAACAGCACCAGAATCACAGAACTCAACAATGGACTAACAGGTACCAAAGGGAAAGGGACTGGGGAGGATGGGTGGGTAGGGAGGGATAAGGGGGGGAGAAGTAGGGGGGTATTAAGATTAACATGCATGGGGGGGTAGGAGAAAAGGGAGGGCTGTACAACACAGAGAAGGCAAGTAGTGATTCTACAACATTTTGCTATGCTAATGGACAGTGACTGTAAAGGGGTTTATAGGGGAGACCTGGTATAGGGGAGAGCCTAGTAAACATAATATTCGTCATGTAAGTGTAGATTAGTGATACCAAAAACAAAGCAAAAAAAAAAAAAAAAGGGCATTTCCTGTGTGGTAACCTCCAACGAGTTCTACACAAGGGTATAAAGGGCATATAAAAGTGTAGGCAAAGGGTCTGTTTGTGTTTATACACAGGATCAAAGCCTAATTGGGCTACCCCGAAAATGAACTAAGATACGATATGAAAAAGAACTTCCAACATCAGCACTCTCTGGAAGACTCATGCCAGAAGATGATCATCAAAAAACCCCAACAAAGATCCACGCACTGCTACAGCTGTAGATGCACACATCCCACCAGTTCCTGGACTTGCCATGGGAATGAGGAAGGAGATATCTAAGCTGGCCTGTGCGTACAGTAAAACAACAAATTTGACTGGATCTATACTGTTGGAACTCAACCAAGAATTTGGAGAAGTGCAAATTGTAGCGCTCCAAAGTCTTACAACTACAGACTATTTACTGTTAAAAGAACATATGGCATGTGAACAGTCCCCAGGAATGGGTTGTTTTAATTTGTCTGATTTCTCTCAGACTGTTCAAGTTCAGTTGGACAATATCCACCATATCATAGATAAGTTTTCACAAATGCCTAAGGTGCCTTAATGGTTTTCTTGGTTTCACTGGAGATGGCTGGTAATTACAGATATGCTTTGGTTATGTAACTGTACTCCTATTATGTTAATGTGTGTGCGCAATTTAAGTAGTAGCTTAAAACCTATATATGCTGAAGTTACTCTACAAGAAGATTTGTCAAAGAAATAATCAATCTTCCCATGTTTTCTTCTGCCTGCTACTTCTATAGCTTTTCTTCTTCCTTCCTAATTACAACCCTTAAATAGAATTCGTGCCTCATATCAAATTTACCGAGTATCATAACTCCTCCAAGTGGTAAAGATACCTCAAGACAAATGCTGGGCATAGAAGCCACAGGGCATAAATATGCAAAGAAGTAAAAAGCTAACCTTTTCAAACAATAAGGCTTCCCTCTCACTTACCAACTTCACATTTCCCTGTATGGCCCCGGAAGATGACTGGTTAGCCAGAGACGGGTAAGATTCCTCAAGGGAGGAACAACCTAAGACAGGCACAGTCGCAGGGGGGCCATCAGGTGAGAAATTGGGGATCAACAGAGGTGAGGCTTAGAACCTCATCCCCCTTTTCTGAGAGAAATCTTCTGCATACGTGGATGTTTTATTGCCCTTGTCTAGCTTGGATTAACACATAGTCTACAGGCACACACCTGATCATCTACATTTGCTCTCTTACAACACTAAACTATGTTTTCTACCTTTATCTTGTATCTACCTACCACTTCAGCATTTTATTAAAAATAATAATAATAGAGAAATGTGGTATCCACATATAAATCAGGTTTAAAAATCAAATGAGTATTCATATTTGAACTGACTGTTTAGAGTTCATAATGCATGAGCAAAACCGAAAGTTTCTGTGATGACTGCCCTTGTACTGTTCACTATGTAACTTATTCACTATGTAAGAATTTGTTCTCCATGTAAGAACTTGTTTGTTATGCCTCAGAAGATTGGAGACTGACGAAAATTAGGCTTGGGGTGGATTAATGATTGTGCATTGAGTACTGACTCCCCTATACAGAATTTTATTGTCGTTAACAACCATTTGATCAATAAATATGAGAGATGCCCTCACACACACACAAAAAAACAAGTACACACTTCCAATGGTAAAATAAATAAGTAACCGGGATGTAATGTATAGCATAAGGAATATAGTCAAGATATTGTAACAGCTTGGTAGGGTGATAGCTGGAACCTAGAATTATGAATATAAATGTTCTACCACTGTGTTGTACACTTGAAACTAATGTAATGTAATACTGTGCGTCAACTACCCTTCAATAAAAAATAATTATTAAAAAAAAAAAAATGACAGAAAAACTATCTTAAAGATAAAGCAGTCTGATTGTCATAGGCACTATGATTTGAAGCACCCTTACCCCAAAATTTCCCTCCCTACTTCCAGTGTCTAAAATTTCACTCTTAGAGAGTTACTCCTTGGACTAAGATATTGATCCTTAAGAACTTTACTATATCAGTTTATTCTGTCTCCGTAGTTCACACATAGGAGACAAAAATAATAATAATAGTCAGTTACCAGAACATCAAGCTCCAAGCAGGTCAACCTTTTACATCACCTTTCATTTTATCTACCTTTGTTTTATCCTTACTCAAGGCTGGGCTGGAGTCTTGATTTGAAATAACAAAGATCTTATTAGAAATTATAGCTAAACAAAAGAGCAGTTTTTCCTTAGGATAGGATGAATTCTGTTCCTTTCCTGGAATCATATTCATAGGATTACTGTGAGATCTGGGTGACTTAACACCTGCAAACCACTTAGGAGACAGCCAGACACAAAGTACATCATTCCTAATAATATTTTGCCATGGCATCTGCATCATTTTATTGCATTTATTTTTGAGGTTGTCTGTCTCTTCTTGTTAGATAGAAGTTTTTTGATATTCCTAGAAAAATTCATAGCAAATAATATGTGCTACATATTTATTAATGACTAAACTTGTTGAACATTCATATGTGTCAGAACCATGCAAGGCACTGGCAGTGCAAAAAAATAATACAGCTAAAACCTGCTCTGGAGGAAGGCATAGTCTGAGAAAAGACACACTTCTACAAATCATAAAATATAATAAGAAAATAGGTAGAGCAGGTAATAGAAAATAAGAAAATATAGCAAGCAGTAGGGGGGACTGGAAGCAAGAAAGACATTTGGATGATCCCACAGTTTTCTCTTGAAAGGCAGGAATGTTGTCTAGGCAATTAAGAAAATGAGTTAGAGAAGTCCTCGTCAAACTTTACATGAATCAAAATTATCTGGAACAGTTGTTAAAACACAGATTTCTGGGCCCTATGCCCAGAGTTTCTAACTTAATTGGTCTGAGAGGGGCCTGAGAATGTGCATGTCTAAGAAGTTCCCAGATGGTGCTGATAGTACAGTTCTAGAGAACACACTCTGAGAACCATGAAGGAGTGGGGAGGTAACACTATAGATAGAGTTCTTGAAACTGTTGTCATACAGGGAATACAGAAGTGCACACATTGAAAGAGGGGAAGGCTCCTATCCTATAAGGTATTCCACATTTATTCTCATATATTCCTCCAGCAATGTTATCAGGTAGGTTTGTTGGCAGAGTAGACTAGGCTATGTTACTAACAAACTAAACATGAAATCTCAATGTTAAACACCCACATGCACATGTACACATACACACTCACACAAATTAGTCTACTTTTATTTCTGCAGGTAGATGGGAGTGTCAGGGTCCAGGGGTTGACTATGAGGTCTTCGGGCAACACGAAGTGCAAAGAAGGCAACGGGAGTCATCATGGAGGGTGCTCAAAGAGGCTGCTTTATTCTGCTTAAAGCTCTACTTCTTTTTTTAAAATTTTATTTTGGTGTCATTAATATACAATTACATGAGCAACATTTTGGTTATTAGATTACCCCCATTATCAAGTCCCCACGACATAATCCATTATAGTCACTGTCCATCAGTGTAGTAAGATGCTAGAGTCACTATGTGTCTTCTCTGTGCTATACTGCCTTCCCCACGCCCCCAACCCTACATTATGTGTGCTAATTGTAATGCCCCTTATTCCCCTTCTCCCTTCCCTCCCACCTACTCTCCCCACGGCCTTTCCCTTTGACAACTGTTAGTCCATTCTTGGGTTCTGTGAGTCAGTTGCTGTTTTTTCCTTCAGTTTTTGCTTTGTTGTTATACTCCACAGATGAGTGAAATCATTTGGTACTTGTCTTTCTCGACCTGGCTTATTTCACTGAACATAGTACCCTCTAGCTCCATCTGTGTTGTTGCAAATGGTAGGATTTGTTTTCCTCTTATGACTGAATAGTATTCCATTGTGTATATGTACCACATCTTCTTTATCCATTCATCTACTGATGGACACTTAGGTTGCTTCCATTTCTTGGCTATTGTTAATAGTGCTGCAGTAAACATAGGGGTGCATATGTCTTTTTGAAACTGGGCTCCTGCATTCTTAGGGTAAATTCCTAGGAGTGGAATTCCTGGGTCAAGTGGTATTTCTATTTTTAGTTTTTTGAGGAATCTCCATACTGCTTTCCACAATGGTTGAACTAATTTACATTCCCACCAGCAGTGCAGGAGGATTCCCCTTTCTACGCATTCTCACCAACGTTTGTTGTTGTTTGTCTTTTGGATGTTAGCCATCCTTACTGGTGTGAGATGATATCTCATTGTGGTTTTAATTTGCATTTCTCTGATGATTAGCGATGTGGAGCATCTTTTCATGTGCCTGTTGGCCACTTGAATTTCTTCTTTGGAGAAGTGTCTGTTCAGATCCTCTGCACGCTTTTTAATTGGATTATTTGTGGGGTTTTTTGTTGAAGCAGGTGAGCTCTTTATATATTTTGGATGTCAGCCCCTTATCAGATCTGTCATTTATGAATATATTCTCCCATACTGTAGGATGCCTTTTTGTTCTACTAATGGTGTCCTTTGCTGTGTGGAAGCTTTTCAGCTTGATATAGTCCCACTTGTTCATTTTTGCTTTTTTTCCCTTGCCTTTGGAGATATGTTCATGAAGAAGTTGCTCATGTTTATGTTCAAGAGAGTTTTGCCGATGTTTTCTTCTAAGAGTTTTATGTTTTTATGACTTACATTCAGGTCTTTGATCCATTTCAAGTTTACTTCTGTGTGTGGAGTTAGACAGTAATACAGTTTCATTCTCTTACATGTAGCTGTCCATTTTTTGCCAACACCAGCTGTTGAAGAGGCTGTCATTTCCCCGTTGTATATCCATGGCTCCTTTATCATATAGCAATTGCTGATATATGCTTGGGTTAATATCTGGACTCTCTATTCTGTTCCACTGGTCTATGGGTCTGTTCTCGTGCCAGTACCAAATTGTTTTGATTACTGTGGCTTTGTAGTAGAGCTTGAGGTTGGGAAGCAAGATTGCCCCTGCTTTATTCTTCCTTCTCAGAATTGCTTTGGCTATTCAGTGTCTTTTGTGTTTCCATATGAATTTTAGAACTATTTGTTCCAGTTCACTGAAGAATGCTGTCAGTATTTTGATAGGGATTGCACTGAATCTGTAGATTGCTTTAGGCAGGATGGCCATTTTGACAGTATTAATTCTTCCTACCCAAGAGCATGGGATGAGTTTCCATTTGTTAGTGTCCTCTTTAATTTCTCTTAAGAGTGTCTTGTAGTTTTCAGGGTACAGGCCCTTCACTTCCTTGGTTAGGTTTATTCCTAGGTATTTTATTTTTTTTGATGCAATTGTGAATGGAATTGTTTTCCTGATTTCTCTTTCTGCTAGTTCATCGTTAGTGTATGGGAATGCAACAGATTTCCTTGTATTAATTTTGTATCCTGCAACTTTGCTGAATTCAGATATTAGTTTTAGTAGTTTTGCAGTGGATCCTTTAGGGTATTTTATGTACAATATCATGTCATCTGCAAACAGTGACAGTTTAACTTCTTCTTTACCAATCTGGATGCCTTTTATTTTTTTGTGTTTATTGATTGCCGTATCTAGGACCTCCAGTACTTTGTTGAATAGAAGCAGGGAGAGTGGGCATCCTTGTCTTGTTCCCAGTCTTAGAGGAAAAGCTTTCAGCTTCTTGCTGTTAAGTATAATGTTGGTTGTGGGTTTGTCGTATATGGCCTTTATTATGTTGAGGTACTTGCCCACTATACCCATTTTGTTGATAGTTTTTATCATGAATGGGTGTTGAATTTTGTCAAATGCTTTTTCAGCATCTATGGAGATGATCATGTGGTTTTTGTTTTCATTTTTGTTTATGTTGTAGATGATGTTGATGGATTTTCAAATGTATACCATCCTTGCATCCCTGAATCCCACTTGATCATGGTTTATGATCCTCTTGATGTATTTTGAATTCAGTTTGCTAATATTTTGTTGAGTATTTTTGCAACTATGTTCTTCAGGAATATTGGTCTGTAATTTTCTTTTTTTGTGCGGTCTTTGCCTGGTTTTGGTATTAGAGTGATGCTGGCTTCATAGAATGAATTTGGAAGTATTCCCTCTCCTTCCATTTTTTGGAAAACTTTAAGGATAATGCATATTATGTCTTCACTAAATGTTTGATAAAATTTAGCAGTTAATCCACCTGGTCCAGGAGTTTTTTTCTTGGGTAGTTTTTTGATTACCCATTCAGTTTCATTGCTGGTAATTGGTGTGTTCAGATTTTCTGTTTCTTCCTTGGTCAGTCTTGGAAGGTAGTATTTTTCTAGAAAATTGTCCATTTCTTCTTGGTTATCCAGTTTGTTAGCATATAGTTTTTCATAGTATTCTCTAGTAATTCTTTGTATTTCTGTGGTGTCCATCATGATTTTTCCTTTCTCATTTCTGATTGTGTTTTTGTGTGTAGATTCTCTTTTTTTCTTAATACATCTGGCTAGGGGTTTATCTATTTTGTTTATTTTATCAAAGATCCCACTCTTGGTTTCATTAATTTTGGTATTGTTTTATTCTTCTCAACTTTATTTATTTCTTCTCTGATCTTTATTGTGTCTCTCCTTCTACTGACTTTGGGCCTCATTTGTTCTTCTTTTTCCAGTTTCAACAATTGTGAATTTAAACTATTCATTTGGGATTGTTCTTCCTTCTTTAAATAGGCCTGGATTGCTATATACTTCCCTCTTAGAACTGCCTTTGCTGTGTCCCATGGAAGTTGGGGCATTGTGCTGTTGTTTTCTTTTGTCTCCATGTATTGCTTGATCTCTGTTTTAATTTGGTCATTGATCCATCGATTATTTAGGAGCATGTTGTTGTTAAGCTCTCATGTGTTTGTGGGCCTTTTTGTTTTCTTTGTACAATTTGTTTCTAGTTTTATACCTTTGTGATATGAGAAGCTAGTTGGAACAATTTCAAACTTTTTGAATATACTGTTGCTCTTTTTGTGGTCTAGTATGTGGTCTATTCTGGAAAATGTTCCATGTGCACTTGAGAAGAATGTGTATCCTGCTGCTTTTGGTTAGAGTGTTGTATAAATGAATGTTAGGTCCATCTGTTCTAATGTGTTGTCAGTGTCTCTGTGTCCTTACTTATTTTCTGTTTGGTTGATCTGTCCTTTGGAGTGAGTGGTGTTTTGAAATCTCCTAAAATGAATGCATTGCATTCTACTTCCTCCTTTAATTCTGTTAGAATTTGTTTCACATATGAAGGTGCTCCTGTGTTGGTTGCATAGTTATTTATAATGGTTATATCTTCTTGTTTGACTGATCCATTTATCATTATGTAATGTCCTTCTTTGTCTCTTGTTCTTTTCTTTGTTTTGAAGTCTATTTTGTCTGATACAAGTACTGCAACACCTGCTTTTTTCTCCCTATTAGTTGCATGAAATATCTTTTTCCATCCCTTCACTTTTAGTCTGTGTATGTATTTGGGTTTGAAGTGAGTCTCTTATAGGCAGCACATAGATGGGTCTTGCTTTGTTATCCATTCTGTAACTCTTTGTCTTTTGATTTGTGCATTCAGTCCATTTACATTTAGGGTAATTATCAATATGCATGTACTTATTGCCATTGCAGGCTTTGGATTGTGTTTACCAAGGTTCAAGAGCAGCTTCTTTGTTATCTAACCATCTAACTTAACTCACTTATTACAGTATTATAAACAGTCTGATGATTCTTTATTTCTCTCCCTTCTTCTTCTTCTTCCTCCACTCTTCATATGTTAGGTGTTTTATTCTGTACTCTTTGTGTTTCACTTTATTCACTTTGCGAATAGCTGACTTTATTTTGCAATTAGTATTTAGTTGGTCTACTTCCTTTGCTGTGGTTTTATTTCCTCTGGAGATAGCTGTGTAGCCTTAGGAGCACTTCCAGCTAAAGCAATCCCTTTAAAATACACTGTAGAGATGGTCTGTGGGACATAAATTCCCTCAACTTTTGCTTATCAGGAAATTGCTTAATCCCTCATACAAATTTAAATGATAGTCTTGCAAGACAGAATATTCTTGGTTCGAGGCTCTTCTGTTTCATTGCATTGAATATATCATGCCATTCCCTTCTGGCCTGTGTGGTTTCTGCTGAGAAGTCTGATGATAGCCTGATAGGTTTTCCTTTGTATGTGATCTTTTTTCTCTCTCTGTCTGTTTTTAATACTCTGTCCCTGTCTTTGTTCTTTGCCATTTTAATTATTATATGTCTTGGTGTTGTCCTCCTAGGGTCCCTTGTGTTGGGAGATCTGTGGACTTCCATGGCCTGAGAGACTATTTCCTTCCCCAGATTGGGGAAGTTTTCAGCAATTATTTCTTCAAAGACACTTTCCATCCTTTTTTTCTCTCTTTTCTTTCTGGTACTCTTATAATGTGAATATTGTTCCATTTAGATTGGTTACACAGTTCTCTTAATGTTGTTTCATTCCTAGAGATTCTTTCTTCTCTCTCTGCCTCAGCTTCTCTTTATACCTGTTCTCTGATTTCTTTTCCATTAACAGTCTCTTCCACCTCATCCAGTCTGCTCTTAAATCCTTCCATTGTTTGTTTCATTTCTGTTATCTCCCTCCTGAATTCATTCCTTAGCTCTTGAATGTTTCTCTGTAGCTCCATCAGCATGCTTATGACTTTTATTTTGAATTTTTTTCAGGAAGATTGGTGATTTCATTCTCACTAAGCCCTCTTTCTCGTGTTTGAGGGATTTTGGATTGAACAATGTTCTTCTGCCTTTTCTTGGGAATGGGAGTGGTCACTGGTGAGTGGCGCATGTGTCAGCTGGGAGAACAAAGTTCCTTCCTGTTTGCCATTTGCCTTGTTTTTCTCTGCTGTTTGTGCCAGTTAACCATGCCCAGGGAGCAGCCTCTGGGTTATTCCCTTAAGCTGCCATGGGTGGGGCTGCCTGCAGGATGGCCTGGGGCACTGGCTGGGTTTTCAGGCCAACAGTATGTGTTCTATCATGAAATCAGAGCCACTTTGTGCCTTCTGGACTCTCCGCCCTTCTCCTCTGTCTGTACCAGTCAACCTTTCACAGGGAGAAGCCTCTGTGTGGTTGCTGTAGGCAGAGCTGCTCCCTGGCTGGTCTACAGAAATGGTGGGTACAGCCTGCTTGCTCAAAGATGCTGGCAGGGAGGAAGGAATAGCAGGCTGCCTATCGACCTGCCATGAGGGGCCTCAAAGCTGCGCTGCCACCCAGGGGGACAGGGCACCTGAAATTCCTTAAAGTTCCCAGCCTGCTGGTCTGAGTATGTCCCAACGATTTTGTAACCTTTGTCCCTTTAAGACTTTTAAAGCGCCTGCTTTTCTTTTGTCCCAGGGCAGCAGGCTGTGGGAACCTGTTTGCAGTCTTAGTCTCAGATTTTACTTTTCCACTCCTCTGATATCGAGAGCACCATGGGATATGTGTCTGTGCTCCCTGGGCAGATTACTAGGGCTGGTTATTTAGCAGTCCTGTGCTTCCACTCCCTCCCCACTCTGACTCTTTTCCTCCCACTGGTGAGCTGGGGTGTGGGGAGTGCTTGGTTCCCAGAGGGTCATGGCTCTGCACCTTACTCTTTTCCGTGATATGTTTGGTTCTTATAGATGTAGCCTGGCTGGTATACTGTATCTCTGGTCACTCTTTTAGGAATAGTTGTATTTGCTGTATTTTCAAAATATATATGGTTTTTGGAGGAGATTTCTGCCACCCTACTCCACACTCCCATCTTTGGGTGGAGTTTAAAGCTCTACTTCTTATACTGCTATAGTGCTAGTTCATGGTTACAGAAGTGTTGAAGATACACATTTGTGTAGCCTTCCTGGCCAGGTGCCTGGCCTTCAAGGCCCTTATCTAGCTCCTTTCTCATGGGTACAATATGCTGTGTTTTCAGCTTTCTCAAGGCCAGACATATCTGGCTCCATACAAGGCCAGACATATTTGGGGTGAAGCAATGGACAGCTGTCCTCATAGAACAGTAGGGAAAGTGGAGAGGGGAGGGCTTCCCTACAGGGATTCTGCTCTACACAGTCACTCAGGGACTACAGTAGATGCTATGGATCATCACCCATAGGGCTTAGATACCCAATGCCCTCAGCAGTTGGGACTTTGAACAGCTGAGGAGAGCTGCCATGCCCAAGGGCTCATTCACCCACACACAACTGGGCAATGTGAGGAATCAAGACCTGGCCCACGTATGGGATGTTAGGGCATTTCAGCTCTAGAACTTGATTGAATTGAACTGATTTAAACCTGGACCTGTGGGCCCCTGTATTCAGCCAGATCCCCAGGAAACAGACTGACATTTTCTTGTTCAGGAATTTTACTGGTAAGTGCTCAAAGTATCACTGTCTGGATGGAGTGAAGAAAGTAGGACTGGGAAGAGGATGTTACTGGGTTTTGAGCCTGGAGCTGAGAAGGGTCACCAGCAGGGGTGCTCAGCTCAGAAGCAGGGGCATGGCCGCAGCAGAGGTGGCTCCTCACCATCCTCTGAGAACAGCAGCACCCATGGATGAGAACAATGGGTTCTGCTTTGGTCGGCTGAATCTTTGGAGAGGCACATTGGCCTTCCCCATGGATTTCACTGTTCTCTTTCTTATAAGAAGTTAATTAGAGCATCAGTACCACCTGGGGAAGTGTTTTGTAGTATATGTAATCTAGGCTCTGCCCCATAAAAATCTACATCTCATATTCACCAGAACTGAGTATTGTGTTTCATTCTAGGCAATCCATTGTTCAGATGACCACTGAGAAACAGAATCCCACATAGAAAAGGCTGACTAGAATAATAAAGAGGTTCTGTAAACCATTTCAAATGAAAATATATAACCTAGAAAAGAGATGCAGCTTGAGGGAAACTGATCATTATCTAAAATGCTGAGATTGTCCTGAGAGAGAGGTATCGATGCACTCTGGCGTGCAAGAACAGTTCTTAGCTTGATGTATAATCTCCAGTAGGTCAGGAACAGTGTCTGTCACAATTGCATTGTATCCCGAGGCCTGGTATAGCAGAGGCCACAAAGTAAGTGCTCCAGAAATATTTGATTAAATAAAAGAAATTGGATAAATATTACATGAGTTCAGATTTTAACTTAGCAAAATGAAGGTCTGCACACTTAGGACCCTCTCTAAAACAATGGAAGAGGCTGCCTTTACCAGTTGTCAGGACCTCATCATACATATGGCCCAGATGTAGGTGGGATGACTTTCTCTCATGGAGGAATGTTGCAAGATCAAATTCCTGTTCTAGATTTTTAAGGCTTCTCTCAATTTTAGGATACTTATTATTTTAAGGATAGAAAATGACTATTTCTTGTAGAAAGAACTGCCAGATGACATAGTGGATATTGGACCCAGGAAGTTTTGAATTTCCTACTCTTACTGAATTCCCACAGGGATTCCAAAAACAAGTTGAAGGAAGTCACATTTACTCTTTGACATTCAACCTAAAATATCAATTATTCTTTGACCTATTCTTTTCCTGCACTCAGAGATGGCTTCTTGGTGAGGACCATGGGATCCCCAGAACCTCTAGACAAGTGGTGATAAAGGTTGTAGATCTAAGGATGCTTCCTGTTGTCGCCCACCCAGAATCTCAAGCTAGTATAAGGGAGAGTATGATTTCTAAATTCAGGAACCTTAATTACATTTGAGGATTTGAAGAAGGCTTGCTTAAATTATATGAAGAAAAATGCATACCTGTATGAAATTTTAATTATGCATTTTTGGGCCTCTTAAAACCCATTCATGAATTAAGAACCCATTGGATAAAGATGCAGATTTTTAGAGGCACCTATGCCTCTAGGCATTCTCCTTTAAGCAAGAAAAGCCACTTCCATTCCTGATATCTTACAAGGAAATAATTTACAGAGATATGATTCACCGCATTAATGAAGTCTAAGGAGAGAGATCTGACTCAGAGTCAAACAAGATGGGTGGGAAACTGATGTCTTTATGTGGCTGGATATATTAAAGCAAGTTGGGCTTTAGCTTACATATGATGCTTCATCATAAATGATATTGATTGGCACCTGGTCTTGGGAAGACTTGCCTGCTGAGTTATAGTTGCAAGTCCCCTTAGGTATGTTACTCTGCACAGGTGGTTGACCATCATGCTTACTGATCTGATGAGTGGGCAGTGATGGACCTGCCTATTGGACTGTGTGTCAAGCATAAATGGATATATGTCTGAAATTACTACCAACATGGTGAGCTCTTCAGGAATTTCTGGATGGATGATCCAGTGAGTAGAGAGCAGGCAAAATGTGCCCTGGGAAACTATGTGGCAAAATGGAAAGGGTATGATTTCTGGGACAGAAAGATCTGGGTGTGAATCCAGCTTCACCACTTGTTAACTAGGTTATCAAGTGGTTGTATCTTAGATTCGCCTACATACTTCATCCACAGAATGAGGCTGAGAGTACCTGTTGCACAATTCTGTTTGGATGGTGCATGTAAAGCACTTAGCTTCAAGTTTGGTGCAGTGAAGATGCTTCATCTTACCTAGTTCTTGCCCTTCTTTCTAGACATTCTAGGTAAGTATTGTCCAATAGTTGCTTTGATTGAAAAAGCATCAAGGAGATCTATACAACCTCTTCAAGAGGAACACCTGCAGAGAAAACTGAGAGTGTGGGATGCCTGGAGGCAGAAACCGGGTAAAAGGAACTTGGGTCAATCATCCGGGACAAGGAGACAAAGTTCACCACCCTAATGATTCTTTTCTCCAGGGCCAGTTCTGAGTTCTTCTCATATCTCAGAGATCTAATTCCAACCCTTAACTTTCCCAGCTGAAACTTCACATTGGTCCAGAAGGAGTGAAGGTGAAACATGACTGATATCCCTGCACACAAACATTTTTCACTTTTATCTACAGTAATCCTCACCTTAATCAGGAAAAAGAATGAGAATGACGAGCTGATTACACACAGAGGAGAGGTGTGTCACCTCTCTAGAGTTTTAGAGAATTGGGAATATAATTGTAGGAAGGAATTTTACATTTGTCTGAGCTAAAATTGACAGTTTCAGCTGGGTAATTCTTTGAGATTGTCCTGTGTGTCCTTTGGGAGCATATTTACCTGCATCGCTATTCTCTACCCACTAGATGCCACTAGTCTCCCCTGCTCCTGAGTTGTGACAACCAACAATGTCTCTAGCCATTGTCAAATGTTCCCTGGGGAGCAAAGTTGCCCCCACCACCCCAATTGAGAAACAACGTTATAGCCCAGTGTTTTATCCAACAAATGGCTTTTTACCTTTAATCTTAGCTCAGTATCTAGATATTTTTCTCTTAGTTTCTATTATATTGCATTGATGTTTGACTAGAAACATCAGGGTGAGGAAACCAACCTTTGAATTGTCGTCAACTGAACTTTTTAGCACAACAAAGCTTTGAGCTAGAAAACTTAAGAGAATCCATTGTTTTCTTTTCTTGGTAGATTTGGGAGTTAAAACCTGACTCATTAAGGGCATTTTTGATGTTCTGTTGGCTAGAGATTTAAGAGAACAGGTAGTGAATCTTGGAGTCTCCTGCCCCCCTTCATTTGACCTTTGACAAACTAACTCTAGCCTCTGAGAGTGTGGACAGTCTTGGGACAGGGATTAATGACCTCTGAAATGGGCCACACAGTGCCACTCCATGGAGACTGAGAATCCACTGCTTCCTGAAGCCTGCCTACAGGAGCATTTCAGACAGGAATGAAATGAGAGAGTACATGTTGAGCATCTTGCGCAATGTCTAGCATGGTGCTTTCTAATCAGTATTGGCTATTATTATTTGTATCATTATTTTTACCACCATCACTGCTCTGGTTAAACTGCTAACCCACTTACCCTTAAACTGTACATCTTCGCTTGCTTGTTTGTTTATTCTACTTCCTTTTTTTTTTTTTTGCCTCTTGGAATAATAAAATTATACCTGACATTAGGTTATAATGGTGAATTTACTTTGATAAATATATTTTTATTATATTTTATTATAGAGTAGTAACCAAATATAAAAGCTTTATGTGGGTCCATCCAATTCACAAAAATTACAGGAGTATGCTGAATAAACACTTGGAAATCCAATAGTCGAGACCCATAACTTATTTCCTATGTCTCATCAGTAGCCTCCAAGCACAAGTAGCTGGTTTACATGGGGGCAAAGAGATAAAAAATAGAAAGTCACCATCGCTAATTGCTAGAATGATTCCAGGTGTCTCTGTGAACATCAGGGCAAAGACAGTTTCTTTTAAAGCCACCTCAAGGGAAGCTTATGGCGTCTGCCAGCCAGTCATCCAAATCCATGTTTTGCTTCTTAAGAAGGGTTCTGTCTAGAGAGTAACTGCACTAGTGAGGGGGAAGATTTAATAATATGCAAAACTGTTGAATCACTGTGTTGTATACTTGAAAACAATGTAAGATTGTATATCAGCAATACTTTCTTTAAAAAAAAAAGGGTTCTGTCTTCTTTAAATCCCTGGGTTACTCATATGCTGAGGCACCGTTCTAGAAAACTAGGGCTGGTAGTAGAATCTGGTGCTGAGAGATCATTACAACTGATTTTTAAGTGGGGCAGGGACTGTGAGCCCCACGGCTGCATTGCTGATTAAGGGTCCAGTGAGGAAATCAGGACACAAAGTTCTTTCCTGTGGAGCTAATTAAAGGAGGAAGTGAGTGGTGGCTAGGGAGAAGGAAGGAGGAAATACACAAGAGTGGCTGCATATACTTCCCCAGGACACAAGCAGCCTTTGCCTGAAGCTGTGACTGTTGGCAGATTATCAGTTTAGCCAGAGACATGCTAGAGATAAAAATAATAATCATAATTATAGCCAACATTCCTTAGCAAGTGCCTATCGTGCTAGACAGAGTGCCAGGGGCCTCTACGTGCATTCTGTCATTTCACCCTCACAGAAATCCTGTGAGGACTATTACTAACTTTCATTGTACAGATGAAGAAACAGCAAGATAGGATCATGAAGGAACTTGTCCAAGTGGTAGAATTGGGTTTCAAATCCAAGAGCAAACCCCAATGCTCTTAACTGCTCCTCTCTGTTGTGAGTCTTAAGACGTGGAGCATTATTCAACCTGTTCTAGAAAATGGATGGCATTCAAAAGGCCAAATGGCCAGTATCAATACCAACAAAAAGCATCACGGAAATGCTTACCTGAGGCATGTGGCAAGTTGTTTTCTGAGGAAACCAGAGGCAAATGGTGCTATTTTGGTGTTCTGTGAAGTAATATGGGACTCTATTTTTGAGAGTGTCAGTATGGACAAACGTATATGCTGTTTTCCATAGAAACATGTCTAGTGCCCTGATAGCATAAAATTTAGCCAGTCTGATTTGTATGGGATAATATTTAATACCAAGCTCAAACCCACCCCTACTGAAATGCAACAAGGCTATTTCCTCCATGCCTAAGCATACCTACTTTCCCACATCTTTATCTGGAGCTGTGAAGATGGTTCATGGGATCACATTTGTGAGAAATTATTTGATTCACTGTGGGAAAATTATGCAAATAAATAATCTGACTTATACTACCTAGAGAGAATTAACTGAAGAGGAAAATTAAATGATCATGGTTCTAAATAGATGATTTATAAGTAAGGACTACAAAATGTAAAACTTCTAGCAACAAAAATCCCTAGGAAGCTTGAGATGGGAGAAAAATGATGTGGGTAGTTAGAAATACGTCTAGGTAAGATTAACAGGCTGCAACTGAAAAGAAAACCATTTGTCCCTATGACAAGTATCAAGACATTCATATTAATGATATATTGAATAACTCTATAGAAAGCCTTATACCCTCTAACCTCAGAGAGGCTGAAGACAAACTATAGCAACATTCAGTATATTTGGGTAGAGGTAACATTCAGAGGTAATGAGGGTAGACGTGGAGGAATATAATAAATAATGCTTTGGGGACCTTCAGAGATGAGACCATTGACTGCTAAGGTTAATAGCACATCCAGTTTCTTTGACTCTACTGTTCAGATTTAGAATGTACTAAAATATACATGAACAGAGTGCCTTTTTAAGACCACCTATGATTTATAGATTCACATGTTGCAATATATAATCTTAGACAGATAAGATAAATATTCCCATTAATACACATTCTGAGTGTTGGGCAATTCTGTGCCAGTGTTACAGAAGGTGTAAACTGTGTAACTCTGTTCAGGAAAATAGTAAAGCAATATTAGACAGAAAGTCTTAGGTAGGTCATGTTATAGCAAGTAGACAAGGTGACCAGTGTCTTACATAGTATTTCTGCCATATACATGATTTGATGCCAAAACTTACAGAGAATTATGATTTAAGAAAAAAGGTGAGTATTGAATATGGAAGCAATAGGTTGTCATTGTGGCAAGGTGAAAGAGAGGGTCATAAATAAAAACAAGTATCGGGTCTTTTGGGTCATCTTGAGACGATTCATTTTGTTGCAACAGCTATCTATTGAGAAGTGGCTCTGTGCATGGTACTATTCTAACAACTGAGAAGGAAGCGAGATGAATATCATCTGGGTGCTCACAGTGTAGTGAAAAGACACAAATCAACATTAAAAATGATTCTTGAATAAAAGGCGGAGATATAAATGGGAGAAGGGGATAAGAAAAAACTCATATGAAATAATTTAGGATTAGTCTTCAAATCCCTCAGGTGATGAGGGATAGCAAGCAAAAAGGGATTTATGATAAAAATTTTCCCAAATTAATTTGCAAGGTAAGTAGAGCTGCCTTGTTTCAGCAATTACCATGAAAGAAATACTTTTTTAAACTTATTTTGAGTTGTGTTTCAGCACAGATGTTAGACACCAATGTACAAGGATGTATGGATAAATGCAGTGTATTTTTAATGCTAGACGAGTGAGTGGTTTTATGAACACTATTGTATAAATTATGCACATACATATAAGAATTTAGGGTCAAAAAGACCTGAGTGAGCTTCAGTTCTGTTGCTTTCTAGCTGCATAACTTTGGATATTTAATGTTTCCAAGTGTCACTCTTCTTATTTGTGAAATGGTGGTAATCATGAAGTGTGTGTCTGTGAAATACTTTAGCACAGTGCTAGATAAAACGTTGGGTAAAAGGAATAATTGAGTAAGATTTGGTGTGATACAACCAGGACTGGAACATCAGCAGTTGTATCCTGGTAAAGGTTTAACAGTTGACTCTTTAGCAGAAAAGACCTAATTTGTAATTTTTGCTAATTCCCCTGGTGTAAACACTCCCACCATGACTCATTTCAAACTAACAACGTGATATCACTGTATGTGGAGTTGGAAACTGATATGCATAATTGGATCTTATTTGTTCCTGCAAACCAGGTTCAACAAACCACTGGATGTCAGTGTTTTAGTTTAATGGAATTTAAAGCTAAATAAGCCTGATGGGAACATAAGTAGTTGATAGTTGAGATTGTCTGGATCATTGTGCCAGAATACACCTTTAAGGAATTTTCAGTTCTCTGGGGAGAAGTTAATCAGTAATGGAAGTAAGTTAGACTGGGTACCATGGAAAGGAAGAAGCTACTTTTCTTTGAAGCTGGTGAGCAGGCAGATTTAGGCTCCACTCTGGGAAGTTGCGTGGAACATTCCAGATGGTGTGAGTAAGCTAGGCTTTGCTGTATGGAACTAGGCTGGCACTAGCCAGGGGATTGTGCGAGAGAATCTTAGGTCTCTTAGATTGGTTTGTGCCATAGGCTTTTAAGAGTAGAGATTTCCTAGAATCAGTTTTAAGTTATGCAGCTATATTTCTGTTTTCCACTCTACTAAATTATTGTGTAAAGTTATAGTGCAGTGATAATGGTGAAATAAGGAATTAGGGGGACTAGGATTGCCTTTTCATAGCAGGAATAGTGCTGGTTCCCAGAAACTTCCAAACCAAATGTAAAACTCAGTTATCGAATCCATCTTATCCCAAATTCAAGATGGAAGCGTCTATCTTTCTTGAATATCAGATTCTTTTTAGTTAGGTCCATGACTTCCATTTGCCTCTCAAAGGGATTCATAGCCCCAAAAGTTTAAACACTTTTGTTTATTACATTCTCTTGTGCTTTTCCTACTAAATTAATTTTTTAAAATAACTAATACCTTGTACTTGTCTTCACCTTGAACCACCTCAGATTCTCTTTGGCAAGAGGGTTATAAATGATGCATGAAAGTGCACAAACAGTGCTCAATGATGATTATTTTTGCAACTTAAATTGCATTCTAGTTCCTCAAAAGTTAAGCAGAATTACTGGATGACACAGGCATTCCTCTCTTAGATATATACACATCTAAGAAATGAAAACATATGTATAAAAACCTGCATAAAAATGTTCATAGCAGTATTGTTCAAAAGTGTATCAGCCCAAAAATGGAGATAGCATAAATGCCCATCAGAAGCTGAGTAAACAAAATGTGGTATATACATGCACTGGAATATTATTTAGCCATAAAAAGGAACAAAGTACTGATACATGCTACAATGTGATGAACTTGAAAATATTATGCTAACATAAAAAAGTCAGACACAAAAGGCCACTTAATGTTTGCTTCCATTTATATGAAATGTCCAAAATAGGCATACCCCATAGCCAAAAAGTAGATGAATGCTTGCCAGGGACTGGGGAGATGGGGATATTGACCTGTTAATAGGCATGGGATTTCTTTTGGGGGTGACAGAAATGTTCTAGAATTCAATAGAGGTTATAGTTGCACAATATAGTGAATGAACTAAAAACTACTTAAGTGTACATTTTGAAATGGGAAATTTTGTTATGTGAAGTATATCTCAATAAAAATTCATATGCTAACTACAAAAAATAAAAGTAAACTAAACTAGAAACCCACATCTCTGGTGAAATTCAAAAGAAGCACATAAACCAACTGAAATAGCTCCGAATGGGCAAATCTGGAACAATTTGAGAAAAATAAGTAAATTATTCATTTGGATTATTTTGGATTATAACCAAAGTATAAAATAAATATCCATAAATTCCATGAATATATACACAGGTGATCTTTTTAAATTACACGTGAACATTTAGAACAAATTAATTCTATTTAAGTATGTGAATGTATACTTACAGAAAAATTTAAGGCTATATGGGCCAAGCTCTGATTTATTATTTTAGTGAGTTTTTGATATGTAGAAAAACATTTTCCATTCTGAGTTTCTTCCAGCTTAAACCCTCAAGAATTTAGCCAATTTATTAAGACCCTAAAAGTTGAAAAACACCAATCTTTTGGTGCTGTCAATATCATCTGGGGTTATAGCCTCAGTGCTGACCCATGCAGACCTGAACGATGGGCACCACTAAATTAAAAGTATCCCAGCATGTTTAGTTTACTGCCATAAACCAACCCAACCACACTCCTGGACCAGACCTGTATTAATATGAGAGACGTGTCTGTTTTATTCGGTGATGTAGCCCTGTCATGCATTTCAGTGTTGGCCATGTAACAGATACCCAGTAGCACTGGTCAAGTGAATGCATGAATCAAATAAAGGAAGAGAAGGGGACTCCATAATTCATTTTTCACTTCAGCTTTTGAAAGTTTTAATGTCAATTTAACCATTACCTTGGTCTCTAAGCAAGGGACGTTTATATTTTTTTAGTTTTCAGTTTCTTCAGTAGTATGAGAGAGGGAAAACATGAAGGAAATAAATGTGGGTTTCTCTCCCTCCTAACACTGAATAGTGTTCTTTTTGCATTCCTAATACAAGGCCAAGAAAATGTAACTTTAGTTTAGTCGGTGGGAACTTTGCCAGATGACAACTTATATATTTGGTTTCTTAACCAACTGTTGAGCATCTGGTGACATACCTGTTGGTTCGTTCTTATTTCAAAAAATATCTTATCTTGATATTTTTAAGAGAAACTCTCAGTAAGAGATGCCAGGAAGATTCAAAAAAATTATCTTACTGACTGAGATGTAGTCTTTAAACACTGAAACTAAAGGATTTTTGTATTTCTGGAATGTTTCTTGAAAACTATATAAAAGTTTCACTTAGATTGATATTTCCAAGGGAAAAGATTGCCCACTTTTATCATGTTTGTCTTCTTAATTCTTTAACTGTATGAAATTTGTATTTTCCTTTCCTAAAATGAGTGTTTATTTTGAGGTCTAATTTAAATTTTCCTAAATAATGTGTTTATAATTCTACTTCTTGCTTATCAACTTTAGACACCATCTATCTATTGATTCCCCATAATGAGAGATGAGATTGTAAATTCATGTGGTAGTTGGATTTAAATTTTAAATAAGTGCAGCATTTTTAAAATGCAGCTGAATATAAAATATTTTACCTTTATTGCTATATTTCTGGTTATAAAAGTCATGCACACTCTAGTAAAAAGTTCTTTGTTTCCTGCCCAGATCTTTTTTATTGAGTCATTGTGCCTGTCCTCCAGCTGCTTTGAGTACTGGTTGCTAATGGCTAATGCCCTGTCAGGTGCTTATCCCCACCCCCAGCGTTTTGGGAGCCTTCTATGCAATGAATGACACTGCCTCAGCATAAGGGTCCAATCATATGGGAAAATAGGTGTGGCTATGGGTGCATAACCATAGGATCACTGCTCTTAACATATACTTTGCAATCCAGTTGCTACAATCCTGATAGAGGTGGTTAAACAGACTTGGAGATAACATCATTTTGGTATATGTCTTAGAACAATGGATATTACAAGTTAAATATGCAGTAAACAGTGGAGCAGAACTACAATATAGAAATAGCAGTGATCTCATTCATTATCTTTCTCAATGTCCCACTAGGGCAATCTCCTACTGTCCTAGCAACTTTGGGCTCTGTGGGTCTCAGAGCAGACACTACAACTTCTGTCCTGGCAACTTTAGCCTCTGAGTGTCTCAGACCAGGATTAAAGCAAGAGTCCTACTAAACTTAAGTTGATGGGTGCCACAGGTCGCTTTAGGATTTCTATGCCAGTAGGCCTGTAGTCAAAGAAAGCAGTCACCATCCAGGCCAGGCTACTGATCCTGATCATTTGGGGAAGGTAGGACTGCTGGTACATAATGAGGGGCAGCAGGAATATGTTTAGCAATCGGATACCCACTGGGACATCAACAAATACTCTCATGGTCATTTGTGAGGAAGGGCAATGACTTTGTCCTGATGCGGCATGCCAACTTGGGGACCAGGCTCTCTGGGGATGGGTAAGACCACTGGGCAAAGTGCCTGCACCACCAGAAGTCCTGTCAGGGGAAGAGGAAACTCTAATATGGATGATGGATGAGGGAGATGATGAATGCCAGTCATGGTCTTAGAATCAACTGCAGGCAGCGGTTCATGGAGGTCCCACTAACTTGCTTTTGTGACCAATGAGAATTCTATAAATGCTGTGTCTTGATGGAGTGAATTTAGTGTGAAAAAGCCAAAGGTTCTGAGCAGTGCATAGACTGTAGGAAATCTTATTGGTGTCCCCTTCAATCTCCTTTGCAGGCTGGTACGTGTGTCCCCCAGCTGCCATGAGTGTTGGCTCTTCATGGCTCATGGTGGCCCCCTTCTGCAGCGAAATACCCTCAGCCCATGGAAGCCTCCTTGTTCAGGAGATTATACACACTCCCAGCAGTGGCTAACAACCAAGGGCTGATTCTCTGGGTGTACAGAGGGCTGGCGCCCTGGCACTGAGGTAGGGCTTACTCTGGTGCCCTTCCTCCTCCAAAGCTCCCCCGGGGAAGAGGCTAAAGCTGGACATTCTGCCCTGACTTCTTCCAGTTTCCTATTCTGCTTTCTTCTTCCTTCCAAGTTCTCTCTGAGAGCCCTCCTTCAATAAAGTATTTGTACAAGAATCTCTGCTTCTAGGATATCCAAAACAAGATATGTGCTCACTACAAAAAATTCAATGATACAGAAAAATATTTTTAAGTCATCCAGAGTGCTATTGTATAATGTTTACCACTGATGATAGTTTGTAGTCTTCCAGAGGTTTCCATATTAAACATTTATGTAAAACAGAATCATACATGTAGCATGTGTTTGCATGCATGTGTGCACATATGAACATAATCTGTGTTTTTATATGTGCATATACAGACACATACAATGTGGTGGATATCTTTTTAGGTCAATAAATAGAACTATATCATCCTGTTATACATATCCTCTGCCTGAATATCTAATTATTTAATCAATTCCATGTTTTTCCTAACAGTTAGCTGTAAAAGTGCCATGATAAAAGTATCAATACATATATCTTTGCACACTTACCTAATTATTTTTCTGGTATAAATTTTAGAAGTATAACTATTAGGTTAGAGTGCACATAATTTAAGGATTTTATTTCCTTCTGGCTACTTGCCTTTCCACGAGCTGTGTCTGAGACTGACAGTTCCCCACATCTTTGCCAACACTTGGTCAATGACAATTCAGTGCTCAATCAGCCTGTGTATCAGAACTGGTAATTCAGAGCAGAGGTTTTAGAATAGATAATTGAATGAAATATTAAAAGTATGGACTAATTTAAACTATTAAGTATCTACATGCTCAGTGCTTAAGGTAACTTCACTGAAGTTTGATGACTTCAGGAAGTGAGTTTGTTCTTTTCCAGTGTAACAATGAACAAACCTTCTGTGTGACAGATTAACTAACTTGCTTATGTTTACTTTGCTATTAAAGACAACTCGGTCTGACTCCTAAACTCTGATTTTTTTTTTGACACAGACATTCTGACTTGGCTTCTCTCATGCATTATCATAAACCTCAAAATATTATAGTATGAAATAAAAGTCAACACAGAAAAAGATCTGATGAGTGTTAATTAGGCTTCTGATCTCTGAAGGATTAGTGGAAAACAGCCCTATGCCTTTCCCGTATGACCTGCTAAACCTTTCCCCATCTCACCTGTTACCCCTTTCCCCAAATGTAATCTTTGTTTCGGCAGATGCTCACTGTCAAGAGCAAAAGTGCCAGACCCTAAATAGATAAAGCCGAAAGAATACCACTCCTAATGTGACATTAGATGAGCATGGATGGACAAAAAGAATTCTTTTTCTGTTTTTGCACCACCCCAAGGAGAGATTACAAAGAGCTTGCAGTATTTCCTTGATAGGTCTTTCTCAGACGGGGATTTAAGGAGTAGGAGATTGTTCTTCCTCTGCTGGAATCTTCTGAGCCACAGTCCCCAGGTTGTGTCTGGTGTGACTGGTGAGCAGTAGGAAAGAAGTTTCCTCCAGGGGTTCAGGCTACATGAAATCCAAAGAAAGCATCCATTAGTATTAGTATTTTCAAGACCCTCACTTATGTTGCCTTTTCCATCCTTTACTGCCACAGCCAGGCAAGGAATGGGGATAAAGAACTGCCCTTTTAACAGACTTAAAGTATTAAGACTTATCTAAATTGACTGATGAACCACTTGACAGCACTGAATTTGCTGAAAGCAGTGTAGATGTAATTGCAGTAATGTGGAATGTGTGTGAGTGGGTGCCATGGAATGGAGTGTGCTCAAGAGCAAATTACTGCATTTACAGAAATGTACTTTAGGGCTTGTCTCCTGCCCTACCTTTAAAATATCTGATTGGTTACAGGTTGTAGTAGTGACATCTCAATACTAAATTTAGTAAAAGTGAAGCAATCCCATGTTATTTTATTCAGAACATTGAAGTAGATGATTGAGGAGCAATTGAAGATATGAGTTGGATCTTGGTTATGCCACGTGAATTTTTTTTTTTTAGAATTGGCTTTACGATCTAAATGCTAGCTTGAAAACATGCTTTTTCCAATAGTTTCATCAGTGCAACAATTGCTGTGTTGTAATAGATGTTTTTAGGGAATAATAGAGGCCCCAAATCTTATAACAGTGATTGGGATAGAACTTTATCAAACAACCATCAGCTAAAACAATAAGTTTACCCACAATACAATATTTGAAGAAAGACAGGAAGTTTCATAATCTTCCACCCCACAGCACACACAAAATTGACTCTATTCATAGAGGAGGTAGAAAAATAGAGAGGAAGATGTGCTATTTATAGAATCCTAACAGGGAAAGAATTCTTGTCTAAAGAGAAGCAGTTTGGTTTAGCAAACTAACAGAAAAAGTTTTAACATGTCATATTCTCAGGTCATCTAAAGCCTATATGCTCCTTGGCCAACATATCTGATAAGTTACGAGAAAGTATGCAAGTATATTTGTTTCTATGTGTTTTTACAGGCTCACTGTAACATTTGGACATGAGAGGTGTCCATTTTTTTTCTTAAGTCAAATTAAGTCTAAGTCCAAATTCTTATTCATCAGACCAAAAAGAAATTGCATCTCATTGTTTTGGAGAAGAGAAGCAGGTGAGAAGTGGATGGAGGCTGTTTTCTAATTTTTGATGATATAATAATCCTAGACAAGTACAAATAGCTCCAGAAATGCAGTAAAGGCCATATCCTTATTTTATGGTACCTGATATAAGGGGAAGTTTTCAGTGTTGTCACTTCCTGCACATAGAGCAGAATGAAGCAAACGCTCTACTTTTGTCACTCAAGGGGCTTAGTATCCCAATGAGGAAAATGAGACTTACATACATGTGACTAGATAATGTTAAAGTAATTGATTGAATAATCCATAATACAAGGGCTTTAGGAATGCAAAAGGTAACTGCTTTTAGGTGGGCTGGGAGATTGGGTTGGACAAGGCAGGCTGGTAGCAGAGGAAAAAAGTTAATGTTAGATTTAAGGAAGGATAATGTGATATATTCCTTGTTCTCCTTACATCAATGAGAGGCATTTTTCTCCTTCTGTGTCCCAAGTACACAGAGTTTCCTATTCTAACAGAGGCTGGCCTTCTTTGCTTTGCAAGTTCTTTTGCAGCTTTGGCCTCAGGGTAGGAAATAGAATTTTCCAGGCCTTTTACTCCTCCTTCCCAATCAAGTATTCTTTTATTAGAGGTGGGGAGCTCACTGGAGCAGAGAGGCTGGTACTGGGAGTTGACAAGGCCCAGGGATAGATAGGGTTAGCTTTGCAAGGCCACCACGATATTAGAGGTTCTGAGTGAAAGGCCTAGCCTTGCTTGCAGGCAGTGTCCTGAATGGGGATGCTTCAGATGTGGCTCTTTGCCCTGATCCCTTGAAGGCCAACAGCAGGGTCAGTGAAGACAACTGTTGTGAAGGGCACGTCTGATCTTGTTCTTCTTCCCCCATGCAAGTCTGTGACTCGGCAGATGTCAGAAACAGCACATCTGAACTTCTTTGTGCACCTATCTGGGTATTCAGTGCATTCCCATTGCAGAATGGGAAAGCCTGAGCCCATTACTCAGACGCCTTTCCTGGCCGACTCTGCCAGGGGAGGGGACTCTTACTGCTGATGAAGAAGCAAGGAGAAAATTTTGCCCACTTTCCACTTACCCATAATATTGCCACTTATATCCCAGCGGTCTCCCACCCCCTCAATTTCAGAGAAACCAAGAAGTGTTAGGGCTCGGATCAGTGGCTCCTGTACTGACAGAGCTAAATGAGAATAGTCAAACCAGGCATATCTGGATTTGAAAAGGGGAAAAAAGATAATAAAGTTCTCAGAACAATAAAAACAAGAGTTCATTTTATATGAAGCCTCTTGGGATTATTCATAAAATGCTTCTGAAATCCCAAGGATTTTAGACAGAAATAGAGATTTGGAGGACATCTGGACCGGCCTCTTTCCATTGTCTTCAGCTGTCACCTCCATTTATAAATGGAAAACTATAAAGAGGCAGATGTCAGTGCGATAGGCAAAAAATAGTTTATTCACAATGCAAGGCTCTAAAGGGAATTGCTAAAAACTTAAGTCATCCCTTCATGCAGGTAGAAAGTTTTCCGAATGAAATGGAAAATCAAAACTCCATTAAAAGAAATTCATTTAAGATTGAAAGTAAAAGTGGGGCAGCGGTTTCTCGGAGCTGAAAGGATGGCCTCCAGTTAGCAGGCTGTGACTAAAGCCGGATGCTAGGGAGGTTACAGCCCCGAGGCGGAGACTGGCCCGAACCTCGGCTCTGGCTTTTATACACCCTGACCTCCTTGGGCACTAAGCTAAGAGAAAAGTCCAGACGGGATGACGAAGCATCTTGAACTGTCTAATCTTCCCCACTTGAGTTGAACCTGGCTCTGTCTCCTTGGTCCTAAATCTTGACATACTTAAAATCATTTGGATACTTTTTATTTCTGCATTCCAGACCAATTGTTCTCTGGCTTTGAGACCCAGGTATCAGGGCTGAGTGACTCAAATATGGGGCTGGAGTTGAGATCAAATATTAACTTGTCTCTACTTTCTCCAATGTCATCACTTGTACCTTGTAGAATCCCAGCCCAGAATGACTACCAACTATTCAAATGAAAACTTTAGGCAAGTATCAATATTATTTCTTTAAAATAATAGGAGAAAAAAGGTGAAAAGATACAATATATTGGAAGTGGGTAAGTGGAAACTCTACTTTCTGCTCAATTTTGATGTGAAACTAAAACCTCTATAAAAATAAAGCCCATTAAATACATTTTTTAAAAATCTTGAATATTCTGGTAGTTGGTTTGGGCTGCTCTAACAGAAATACCATAAGTTAGGTGGCTTATAAACAAAAGAATTTATTTCTCACAATTCTTTAGGCTGGGAAGTCCAAAATCAAGGCATTGGCGTATTTGGTGTCTCATGAGAGCCTGCTTCCTAGACAGCCTTCATTTTATGGTAACCTCACACAGCAGAAGAAGTGAGGGGTCTCTCTGCAGAGACCTTTTAAAAGGGCATTAATCCTATTCATGAGGACTCTACCCTCTTGACCTAAGCACCTCCCACAATGGCCCCACCTCCTAATACCATCACCTTAGGGTTTACGATTTTAATATATGAACTAGGGGGATATAAGCATTTAGGGATTATTCATAAAATGCTTCTGAAATCCAAAGGATTTTAGAAAGAAATGGAGATTTAGAGGGCGTCTGGCCTGTCCTCTTTCCATTTTTTGGCCACCCAAATTCATATCCTTCTCACATGCAAAATACATCCAATACTCTCCAAAGCTTTAACTCCTTCCACCATCAATTCTAAAGTCTCAAGTTCAAAGTATCTAAATATTATCTAAATCAGATATATAGAATCAGCAGATTCATCCTGAGGCAAATTCCCCTTCAGCTGTGAACCTGTGAAATCAAATTAGCTGCTTCCAAAATACAAAGGTAGGAAAGACATTCCCATTCCAAAAGGTAGAAAGAGGAAAGAGGAAAGGAAAGACAGATCCCTAGCAAATCCAAAACCTCAAAAGTCAAGAGTAATCTTCATTGGCTGTATGCTGTCCTCCAGGCCAATGGCAAACATCCTCCGTTAAATTCTGCTGGGCCCCCAAGGCTCCAGTGAGCCCTGCCTCCACAGCATTATGAGGTCCACAGGGACAGGCATCGCCACAGCTCTCCTGGGTTGGAGTCCTGTGCCCATGACTCTTCTGAGCTGGAATCACATGCTGGTAGCTCTGTTGTTCCAGGGCCTGGAGGACAACCCTGACTCCAGGCTGTACTGGCCAGCGCCCTCATGGGGCGCTCTCTGCAGTGGCCTGACCCCATCAGTGGTTTTCTGCCTGCATGGTATGCCTATGGCTCTGAGTAGTTCCAACCTTCCAAAGCTAGATGGGAGGTAGCCATGTCCCCCATTCCGTGCACCAGCACAGAGGGTATGGGATGTCAAAGTCCGCTGCCTTTGTCCTCCAGATGGGTGGCCACCATGGACTCTGCCTTACTGGGGCTGCCAGAGCCACATCTGAGCTGGAAGCTGTCACTAGCATGTGGGGAGTGGAGACTGTGATGTGAGCTGACAACTACACAGGGCAAGGTTCACGCAAGGACTGCACATACAGTGGCCCCTCTTTGGAAACTGTTTCCGATGAGCTTTGGCTCACCTTGAGGAGAAAGGGAAGGACTTCTTGTGCGTCACAGTGTGGACAGGCTGAAAACATGCCACCACTTTAAGTTTCACTTCATTTCTGGTTAACAGTTCTAGCTTTATGTCATTTCTCTATCCTCTCATTTTACTATAAGCTTACAAGAGGAACCAGGCTGCTCCTTCAACACTTTGCTTAGCTGTCTCCTTGGCCAGATACCCGATTTCATCACTCATTCACTTCGTTGTGAGAGCTCTACCTTCCACAGAGCACCAGGACACAAACACAGTTCAGCCAAGGTCCTTGCCCTCTCTAACAACGTTCACCTTTCCTTGATAAGATTTTCCGATAACAGGCTCCTCATTTCCATCTGAGACCTCTTCAGAATGGCTCTACCATCCGTCCACATTCTACCAACACTCTGTTCAGGATTACTTGGGTTTTCTCTAAGACGACTAAGGCTTTCGCTACAGCTCTTGTCTTTTCTTTCTGGTTGCTCGCCAGAATCTCCCTTCATGGGCCATTCCCAGCAATGTAGGCTTTTTCAAGTGTTAACCTTAAAAATAAAACAGTCAATTTACTAACAAAAATGGGTGTATTTGGGAATAGCAGAGAATTGCAATCCCAGACATGCAAGCTACAGCAAAACTATAGGCATGTCCTGAGAATAAAGGAGAGGAACACTCATCTATAGGGGAAAATGGCTGAGCTGGGAGGGCTGCTCTAAGCAGAAAGGCTGTTGGAGTAAATCTGGAGTCCCACATGTCATAGCTTCTCAATGGTTGGACGGTGACAGTCTCTCATTGGCTCTGTGTGTTGGGTAAACTGAGTTTCCTTAAAACCCAACTGACTGCATCCTGTATGTGCCGTCTAACATTTAGAAATAGGGTTCTTCTCTTTACAATGTCTGTGAGCCACCCATTAAAGTCCTTCTCTCCTGTCTAAATAAGCCATTAGCCTTCATTTGCTGAGCCAGATGACTCCCTTACTCTCAGGCCAAAGGACCACATCACCTCACCTGGACCAGGTTAATAGCACTACCCATTTGATAAACTTAGGTGCTCCCAAAGAGTCATTTTTATACTTACCACCACAGGTATGAGGTCTGACAATTTCAGCTGCTTGTAAAGTAAGAAATTCTGCCCATGTTTGGGAAATCACTGGGAGCATTTACAGTACATTCTTTGCATATTCAACTCTGTGGCTGCTCTGGAATGTCAGAATATTTCAATAAGGTAACTTGACTTATGCTTCTGTTTCAGTTTTTTTCTCCTTTGCTGCATTAGAAGGATGGAAAAAAACAACATTTCCCTTCACTTTCAGGGAAAGTTAAAACTAATCTCTTCCTGCCCTCAAGGGAAAAAGGAGCTCAGATTTTTCAGTTGTTAATAATTCTAACTTTGGGTTTAATAAGCCGTAAAAGTTTGATGTGGAAAAAAAAGCAACAGAAGAGAATGAGAGGCAAGAAAAGGAGAACGAAAGTGCCTCTTGAGACACTTGAGAAGAGAAAGGGCTTTTTTCCCCCAGGATTAAAATATGTCAAAGCATGGAGGGGGAGTAGACAAGGAAAAGGGGCCAGGTGAGTTGAGGGGCCCCTTCCTGAAGCTCCATGACCCCAGGGTCCCCCGCAGTGAAGGGGGCCCGGTACACTGTGAGGGCACAGGGTTGGTGAGTGAGCCCCTGCACCTGTACCTTGCCAAGTGGTGACACAGCAGAACCAATCCCTGAGCTGGGCCCCTGGTTTACGATACACATTGTGGCATTTCACATTCGTCAGTTCTTCCAGTGAATAGTAGCCTTTGATGATTGGAAGTAAATGGAGGCTTAATCTTCTATACACACACACACATACACTTATTTGCTATTAAGTGTTATATCACAATGATAGCAAGTCACACAGTCGCTTTGCATGAGAGATTTCATCCAAGATGAACAAACAAGTTCCTGTAAAATAAGACCATCTTCTTGTCCATATTTGGTGATATGGTTTTTACAGAGAAATCAAATTAAAATGAGGCCATTAATGTGGGCTTTAATCCAATCTAACTTGTGTCCTTATCAGAAAAGGAGATTAGGCTTACAAGGACACTTGAGCACACCGAGCAAAGGCCACGTGAGGACACAGTGAGAAGGCAGCTCTCTTCAAGCCAAGGTCTTAGGAGAAACCAAAACTTATTAGAGACCCTTAGTGGGGGAATATTTCTCCTCCACCAAGGGTGTGTGTGTGTGTGTATGTGTGTGTGTGTGTGTGTCTTTTTTAGAAACTAGCTACTATAAAAATTAAGACTTGTTCTTCATTCAGTAATTAAGGGGCTTCTGGCATCTCCATCTGTCTTACTCTTATGTTTTACCTTCCATTTAATTCAAAACTTAGGCCAAGAAAAGTGAAATGTTTTCTGCTGATCTTCCCATATATCAGCAACAGCTATCATCTGTCCTAACAATATGACTTGTATCAGAAATATCCTAATTAAAGGCAGTGTTCAAAAATTGCTTGCATGCAGATAAGAGGATGTAAGTAGGTGCTTGGGGATTGGTATGTTGTCTAATACCATGTGTTAGGTACAGATTAGCATCACCTCTTGGTTAAGGAATAAATTCTAAAAACAGAAAGGAATTCTGAAAACATGAAGGCTAAACCATCTACTCCTCCACCATTCCCAAATTCAACTCTAATCCTTATTCCTCATGAGCCAAAAGGCTGTTGAGCCTGAGGCAGCTAGAGTCTGGAAGATGTGAATAAGAAGACTTTTGCAGTTTTCCAAGCTTTGCACACCATGAGAAACTGGGACAAGCACAGGGATAAAGATTTGACTAGGCCTAGATCCTGGAGTGGGTCAACCAATGTTTGTCTGTCATTTATGATCACCTGATGAAAAAATGAGCAGATGAACTGGGTTCATTCCATCCCAGAGGCTGGAAATCTTGAAAAGACCAAGGTGCAGATGGGTTTCCCCAGGTTATCAGACAGGAGTCAGAAAACCTGCTGGCTGCATCTATCTATCTATCTATCTATCTATCTATCTATCTATCTATCTATCTATCTATCTATCTATCTATCTATCTATCTATCTACCTACCTACCTATAGTCCCAAGGGAGCAGAGTCCACTATGTCACTTAGGGTAGTCCAGCAGCTGGTTCCAAATGAGCAGACAAAGAAAAACTATACACTAGAAGATTGCCCAGAGAGGGGAAAAAAAGCAGAACAGAGAGGCAGCCCTTCCCCATGCAAGAGCTAGTAGACAATATGAACAGCAACTTGAATAATAACAAATAAGAGCAGATAAGGAGTTTCATTACTTTGAAATTATTCTGGGAACTAAGTGACAGTATTTTTGAAGTAGAATATCAGTGGGTGAATTGAAGGAGAAAATTTTCCTTACTCAACTTTGAATTAAAGGCTGGGAAGATAACAAGGAGGAAAGCTTCAGAGATACAGAAGATAGAAATCAAGGGCAACAATGAGTCGTATAGTCACAGAAGACCTAACCTGCAAATAGTAAGAGTTCCAGAAGGAAAAAAAACAATAGGACCTAGCAGGAAGGCAATAATTAAACAATAGAAGAAAAATGTCCTAACCTGAAGAAAGACCCAAGTAGGCAGAGAGGTACGTTAAGTCCAAGAACAAAGAAAAAAATGTATAGACTTCTAGGTAGAAAGAACAAGTTATTTGGAGTTAATTGAAAAACTCAGGTTGACATTGGACTTCTCATCTGCAGACCTAGAAGCTGTCAACCACAGAATGTTGTTCACAAATGACTTAGAAAAAGAAAGTGCAACCGTGGATCCTGTAAGCTGTCAAAATTCCATTCCACTAGCATAACGAAATAAAAATGTTTGTAGGATTCAAAGTATACATCATCCAGCTATTCTATGAGAGGAAAATTTTGGAGAATGAATCACAGCTAATGACAAATGAATATTAACAAAGATGAGAATGAGGTTTTTAAGGTGGCTAGGGAAAGGCTGAATCTGAGTGGGGGTGGGAAGAATGAGGATCTGAAAGTCTCATCCTAAGAGGTACCTGGGAGATACAAGCAAGTAGTAGATGCGAAGAGCACTTGGGGAGAGCTTTTGGAACTCAAATGAATATTAATAGGGAAATAGCAGGTTTAACTGTAACTGCCAAGAAAGGGAAGGAAACCATTAATATCTTAGCAAAGAACAGTAACGATCCCAAATTAATAAGCAGGTCTACTTGTAAATAAGCTACAAACATGAAAAGGAGAAGAAAAATATCAAATTAAATTAAATTAATTCACATAGAATATGATGGGAAATATGTAGAAAAATATAGTTGTGTGTTAGTTATACACAGCTGCATTAAAAAAATGAACCCAAACTGGGTGGCCTTAAACAACAAACAGGTATCATCTCACAGTTTGTGTGGGTCAGGAATTTTGGAGCAGCTTTGCTGGATGGTTATGGCTCAGGGTCTCTCGTGAAGTAAGGGTACCGGCAGGAACTGAAATCATGTGAAGGCTTGAATGGGACCTGAGGATCCACTGTCAAATGGTTCATTCCCACGGCTCTTGGCTGTAGCCTCAATTCTTCACCAAAGGCCTGCACAGCAGTTCTGTACAGCTAGAATGACATCTAAGCCTCAGTTCCCTGGCTGATCTGACTAGAAGGTTAGCAGTTCCTTCCACAGGAATGTTTTTCTTTGGGAAGAGGTAAACCTTCCAGACAAAGGTATCGTTTGGAGTTCTTAAAAGTTGAAGAGATGCTGGGACTTCATTGAGTTAAAAAATATAGAGTATGTGACTACTTGGTTCCTGATGGCTAATAAATGGTTGTACGATTATTTTCATTTCAGGATAGAATTGTGTATGTATGTGGGGAAGTAGACATTTAGTTCTTATTTACCTTTAATTGTTGGATATGATTAGTATTACTTTGGAAAACACAGATAATTATAAATGATAAAAATAGCTCAGTGAATAAGAAGTGATTGTTTACCTCTCAGACACTCCAAATACAAATATCATTCTAAATGGTCAAATATTAAAACTGTTTCAATTAAAATGAAAGCAACCATTTTGGAAGTGAAGTTATAAAAATATATCTTTATACTGATGAAAAACTGTACAACCAGAAAATCAACAAGTACCCTATATATGGTGCATTAATAAAATTCAAGAATAAGAATAAATATATAAGAAATAGTAGATTTTCTCTATAATAATGGTAACCAGAATGAAAATAGGAATATATTCCATCTATAATGCTGACAAAAATAATAAACTAATTAGGAATGAATTTAAGAAGACAAATATCACAATATGATAGGAAATTTTAATGGGAAACTTAGGAAAAAAAATTAGTTCTTATTGAGAGACATGAAAGGATAATCAGGCAATAGAAAGACATGCCATATTTTTAAATGGTAACATTTAATAAATAGAAGTATCAGTTCTTCCAAAACAGTATGAATTCCAGTTATAATTGTAAGGTGAGATTTTGGGAATTTCATAAAGGCCATTCTTATGAAAGAATAACTAACAAAAAAGTACAAGAAAAATATGAAAAAGAAATGTCATGATAAGGATACTGCCTTGCCAGACATTAGAAGGTGCTATAGAACTTTGGCATATAAATAAATAAATAGATCATTGGAACAAAATAGTACAAAAATAAAGTCTAATATTTATGAATTTTGAATATGTAATAAAGTTGGCACTTAATTTCATTAGGGGAAAAGATAGTTTATTTAACACAGCTGACATTTCATTTCATCTGGGAGAAAATGAAGTGGGAACCCCTTCTCATACCATAACTGAAAACAAATTCTAGCTAGATTAAAGATTTAAATTATATATTTATATTTAAAAAGTTTTTTAAAGAAATTAATAAAAGTCTTTAGAGAAAGTCTAGGAAGCTAAACTTATAGCCTATGTGTGGGAGAGAACTATTTAACCAGGACAGGAAATACATACATATATAAATATATACATACATACATACATATGAAATATGGTAGAAGATACTAAAGTCAGTGTATAGATGATAGATTTATAAAATGTATTTGCTACACAAATGCAGTAACAGTTCCAAATCTATAGAATGCAAAGAATATAATAGGATTCAAACTGAGAAAAATCTAACTCACTAGAATTATGAACAAAGTATATAAATAGGAAATGCTGAGAAACACAAAGCCATATAATAAAATCCTTAAACTTGCAATTAATAGAATGAATCTGAAGATAGGAAAGGAGAGAGGAGGCTTGAGAAATAAAAAAATGAAGAAAAAAATAAGTACTAAGCAAAAAATTTTTTTAGAATGTTTTGATATGAACTTAGGTGTATAGAATTTTCACTATATGTGAATATATATATATATATATAAAGTGGTACTGGGCATTTGAAAAACAGTACAGATAAGTGAGTGAGAAAAGCCCACACTGCATAGTAATTTGGGTGCTATAATTCTATTTTGTTACAAATAGCAACAATAGAAGTCCTAAGGGTGTATATATATATATGCATGTATAAATTTGTTGGAGAGAATGATTTGGAAGGATACACACTAAGCTGGTTACTTTGTGCTTGTGTGTGTGTGTGTGTGTGTGTGTGTGTGCGGTATTGTTGAGAGTAGTGGGCAGCCAGAAGATTTGCTTCTCTGTTTTTTTTATAGTGTTGTTTTTACACATTATATCTTACACTGGATATTTGAAAAACATCAAATACTAAAAATGTACATATATTTACATTTCAGTTTCTGATGCTATATTAAATAATAAGCATTTATTTAAAAAACAGAGTTCTTAATCATTGTATAACATAAAAACTGAGTATAGTTAAAATTCAAAAAATTCTTTGTGTCACTCACAAAGTACATAATACTTCATTTTCAGCATATAAACCTATAAAATATTTTTCACATTAAAGGTTACAAATGAAACTTCCTGAGGAGGAATTCTTTGCAGGTGTCTAGGTGTGTAAGCCCTCCGCTCTAACACAGCAGAACCCTGGAGGTGAGAAGGAATGGATATAGAATTCTAAGCAATTTCTTCTTGCCTACAGAGTTTTCTACATTAATTAAGTTTCTGAACCACTATACATTAGTTTATTGTAAGGATAAAAGTAGTCAAATTGCATTTTTAGTATAGTTTAGGTTGTAAGTTTACTCTCAAAGTTATACGATCTTGATGGTTTTATATAATAAATGTGTAATTGTATAATCCAACCTGGCTGACAGTCAAGAACCTGTCTATATATCAGGTGGTTGGATTAAAATCTCCATCTCACTAAAATAAAGCCAGTTCAGAGGCTTTAAATAATTTATACAAGGACACATAGGTGGTAAGAAGCACAGAGTAATTTGAATATGTACCTGCCCCAAATCTAAGCCCAGCCAGTACATTTCTCCACCTGTGCAAACCTTCATTGGGAAGTTGATAGAAAATTAGCAAAGCAATTCACAAATCCACCTGTCCATCAAGTCAAAGAACAGAAGAAGATGGAGGGCCAACATTTGTGTTTATGGGGATGCAAGTGGATTGAGGATGAGGTGTTCATGTAGAGTAAGTTAAGTGGAAGAGGTGAGAGGAAATTGACTTGACCCAGGGAAATCTAACAAGCTTGGGAGTGAGAATTGTGAGTGACTTAAAGACTGCAGGAACCTCTAACTAGTAATTTCTAGTAATTTGTACTTCATCCCACCTTTATTTCTTGTCCAAAGGGAGGGAAAAGGCCTTGAAGCTTCCGAGTAGGAGGGAGAAGAAAGGAAGAACTGGTGGGAGGTGAAGCCAAGGTTAGTTTCCTTCCTGACCTCCCCCACGTTCTCCCACTCTTCCTGTCTGTGCCCAGCTGCTGCCCGGGCACAGGCTGCTCAAGAGAGCTGGTTTCAAGTAGGCTTCATAGGCAAATAGAGATGTAAAATGGAGCAAAAGGTCCCGGGTGAATCTTAGGGAGTCTGTGTCTGGGATTTCCTAGGAAGCAGTTGCCCACTCCTTGCCATCTAAGGGCTGCCACATAGGGGCAGCCACAGGAGCTTCCTGTGTGGTAGGTGTCCCTTCACGGGTAAGTGAATGAGACAAGATGACCTTAATCTTATTTGCCTAGCAGAATATGGATGTTTTTGATTCTACAATTCTCTGACTCTTTAAACACCAACTGGTGTCTGACTATTCAATTCTATTCTGACACTACTCAGTTAACACTGGACTCCACAAGTCTAAGGGCTGAGTCCTAAAGATTGTTTCCAGTTTAGATGCCAGTTACAGGTGTCTGATACCTCCCATACTTCTGTCTGACTTGGCTAAAAATTCGGGAGTTCCCACAATCCCCTCCTCACATGGGATAATTCCCTAGGATGACTCAGGAAAGCACTTTACATAATATTAGCAGTTTATTATAAAAGATACAACTCAAGAAGAGCCAAAACAGAACAGATGCACAGGGCGGGGTACGGGGAAGGAATGTGGAGCTTCCATGCTCTCCCTGGGCATGCCACCCTCCCAGCAGCTGGACGCTCTCTAAGTCCCATTGCTCAGGAGTTTCTATGAAAGTTTCATTATGTAGGCACGATTGACTGACTCACTGGTCACTGGTGACTGAGCTCAATCTCGAGCCGCCATTCTATCCCCAGAGGTCAGGTGGTGGGGTCGAAATTTCCAACCCTCTAATCATGTTTTGGGAGAGCAGCCCCTATCCTGAAGCTATCTAGGAGCTCACAAGGGTCATCTCATTTACTTAAACTCAGGTATGGTTGAAAGAGGCTGTTATGAGTATCAGAAGACACTCCTATCACTTGGGAAATTCCAGGAGTTTTAGGACCTCTATGCCAGAAACTGGGGACCAAGACTAAATATAAATTTCCCAATTATACCACAATTACATGTTTTGATATGAAAAACTGAACTTTTTAAGGGAGTAACTTTTCTTTGTTACATTGGAATAAGTCATTTGGCTCATTCTAGGGTAATCTGATCTCCCCCCATGCACAAAAACAAAAACAAAAACAAAAATGAAGTCCAAACAGACAGACCAACCAGCCAGGACCTGCTGTTCTGAGTAAAAGCTCTCTCTCCCTTAGGAAGGGCTGCCATGCCCTGGGGTAGCTGACACCAGGGCTGGAGGCCCGAAGTTCAAAGGCAAGGTGCCGGCAGGGTTAGTTCCTTCTGAGGGCTCCGAGGGGGCTTCTGTCCCAGGCCTCTCTCCACGGCTGGTACCTGACCCTGTTGTCTCTAGTCGTCATCTTTGCCTTTGCTCTACCTTCTATCTCTGTCCAAATTTCCTGTTTTCCTAAGAATAACAGTCATATTGGACAGCCGTCCCTAATAACCTTTTTTTTACTTGATTAGCTCTATAAAGGATCTATCTCCACAAAAGGTTGCATTCTGAGATACCAGATGTTAGAACTTTAAATATGAATTTTGGGGGAACACAATCAGCCCAAATTGGCTCTTAATACGAATCAGTCACTAAGGACTCTTAAGGGGATTTTGGGTGGAGGCATAAATGGGACTTGTTATAGACTAAGTATCTGTGTCTACAGAGTGTGGACAGTCTAAGGAGAAAGCACCGTAAGTTATGTCTTGCTCTGGAAAATCCCTACTTGTACACACCAACTGCCAAGCCTTGTTACCTGTTCTTGGCTGTATGCCCCTTGATACTATCCTGCACAGTTTGAGACTATCCTTCCACATCCCCTGTTATTCAATCATTGATTTGGCCTTAGTGTTTTACATCAATTCCACCCACATTTCCCGGATATGTTAGAATAGAGTAATCCTCGGCAGTTTATTTCCCAAATTCTGGTATCTTCCAATCTGGAACAAATCTGTTCTGTTTCTGTTGTGTTTAGGAACAATGGTCTATTTCTATCCAATGCCCGGGGCACATTCCAGCCCAACAAAATCAGAATTTGATTGTGGGACCCTGTTTTTTTAAGCTCTCCAGGTGATTCTATAACACAAAGCACCACTGATCTGGAAAAGCAACATGATGAACGGCAGGAGGAAGGTTTGACTTTGCTACTCCAAGTACAAGATGCATTTACATTTCCCAAAAACAAAAGTTAAGTCTCAGAGACGGTATAATCTAAATACGTATCGTGACAAAGAAAAATTTTCCTAATTGCAAAATAATTTAAACAATTGCCCCTGCCCATGGTGAATGTAACGTCTTACTTCATTATGAAAAGAAGTTGTAGTTTCTCTTTGTTAATTGGATTCCTGTTTACAGACTGTGTCTTGATGGCTTTTGGTACATGAGTAGAAAAATAAGTTCAGAAGTAGCTACCCTTAATTCTACCCTTAACTGCACAAAAAGTTTGCTGAGGTTTTAAAATTAAAATCTCTTCATTACTTTTTTTTCTATTTAAAATAGACTTTTGAATTAAATTATACATGCATAATTTAAAGGGGTAAATCATTCTAGAACCATTTACTGAGAACACTGTACCTTCACGTACCTCATCTCATTTCCTTCTCCACAGCAAAACATTTTTATTATTTGCTGCCATTTTTACAAGTGCTGCTTTGTAAATAACTTCATTGCCATCTTTCCCTCTCCTAACTGAGCCCTGGGGCTCTATGTGTATCTCACGTTGGTTAAGTGATAGATTCAGTAAGTTGAGTAACTTGGCCAAATTTTGATCATAGCTTTCATTCTTTGTGTTGCATTGTTTTTCTTGTGGGGGTTCTTATATAAATGATTATTTTTCTTTTTCTCTTCCTATTCTTCTCCTAGCTTTTTTGTCTAGGTATTGTGCTGCTTCCTTTTAAAAAAATACTGTGGTAAATATTTCACAATACACAAAATTAACTGCTTTGAAGTACACGATTCAGTGGCATTTAGTACATTCACAGAGTTGTGTAGCCATTAATACTGTCTAGTTCTAAAACATTTTCATTATCCTAGAAGGAAACCCCTTACCCACTAAGCCGTCTCATTACTTTTTGGTAAGAGCAAATATTGTTACCTATTGCTGTGTAACAAATGACTCTGAAATATAGCAGCTTAAATAATCATTTATTATCTCATAGTTCCTGGGGGTCAGAAATCTACACACAGCTTAGACTTCAGCTCAAGATTTCTCATAGGTTATAACCAAAATGTCAGGGGTTGTAGTCATGTCAAAGGTTGACTGGGAGAGGGCCCATTTCCAAGGTCACTCACATGTCTGTTGGCAGGTTTCAGTTCCCTGCAGGCTGTTGGACTGAAGGCCTCAGTCCCTTTCCATGTGGGTGTCTCCACAGAAAATCTCACATCATGGCAGCTGGCTCCATCAAGACAAGCAAGTGGGAGGATAATGGGGCACTCAGAGAACAGGAGCTAGCAAGCCAGAGGCTGAGGGCAAAACAGAGGGCAAAAAACAAAGAGATCTTGCAAGATGGAAGTCAGAGTCTTTTTGTAACCAATTTGGAAGTGACATCCCATCACTTTATCTATACTCTGTTTGCAAAAATCAATCACTAGATCCACCACACAGAGAAAGGGAAGTGTCACACAAGGGCATGAGTTACCGCTGCGTCAAGGGGTGGGGATCGCCGGGAACCATCTCCGAGGCTACCTACCATGTTTGGTGTGGCTTTCTCCGGATATTTTGAGCTTGAAAATGGTGGCACTTTGAAGATCTGTTATCCAATTGTGAGTAATCTTTGGTAATTGAGGGGTGATTTTACTTTTAACATTGCATATCTAGAAGAAATTGCATTAACTTAAAAGAAATAAAACTTATACAGGCAAAATTTATAGCAATTAAGACAGAAAACAATAAAATTTTGAATATATGTACCTTACACATGAAAAAGGCAGGCAGGCAGAGTTGAACAATTATACTCCGGTGCCCAAATCTATGTATTCATAAATCTATATTGTACATATGAGGTATGGAGCAAAATTATATTGAAAAATAAGAAGGGGAAAGATCAATGTTGGCTGCAGCAAACTTGAAAAATATCTTACTTAAAGCAGAGTGAACACCATGGCGAGATTTTAAAACATTATTTAAGCAACAGGAATCTGGCAATATTTACCATGAGGAAAATAAAATTTTGTGAGTTTTACCAGCTGTTTTGAGAACTGTCAGAAGAGTGTGATGTCTTTGAGTTTCCCTTAAGGCAAAGGTAGAATCTCAGTGTGGACAGTTTCCTGAGGTTCTAGGTTTTGTGTTCTGGATTCCCCCTCTAATTAGCTATGTAACTTAAGGCATATTACTCAGTATCTTTAATTCTCCACTTCCTTATCTGTAAACAGGGATATTCTAGTATATATCCCATAGAGCTAACAGGATGATAAACTATGTAGAAGTTCAAAGATAGATTCTATTCTATTTACTTATATTAAACTAGGGCTGTGGGATGGGAACGTTATGGAATAAGTTTCGGCTTAACACTAAGAATCATCATCACAGTTTAGAGCAGGACCTGACACACTATGGCAGGTAGGATTTCACCCATGGCCTCCTTTTTCTTTTTTTCCCAGTTTTATTGAGAAACAATTGAGACATTGAGAAATAATCACTATATAACTTCAAGGTATACAGCATGATGGATTTACATACATTGTGAAATGATGACCATAATAGGTTTAGTTAACCTTCATCAAATCATGTAGATACAATAAAAAGAAAAGGGAAAAAATCTCCTTGTAGTAAGAACTCTTAGGGTCTATTCTCTTACAACTTTTCTGTATATCTTACAGCAGTGTTAACTAGTGTCATCATGCTGTACACTTACTTCCTTAGTACTTATTTCTTAACACTGGACATTTGCATCTTTTGACTACCTTCCTCCAATTTGCTTTCTCCCCACCCCCAGCCTGTGATAACAATAAATCTGATTTATTTTTCTGTGAGTTTGGTGTTTATTTTTAAAATTAAATTCCACATGTAAGTAATATCCTATATAGTATTTGTCTTTTTCTGTCTGACTTATTTCACTTAGCATAATGCCTTCAAGCTTCAACCATTTGTTGTAAATGGTAGGATTTCCTCATTTTTATGGGCTGAATGATACTCCTTTGTGTGTGTGTGTGTGTGTGTGTGTGTGTGTGTGTGTGTGTGTGTGTGTAACACAATTTCTTTATCCATTCATCCATCAGTGAACACCTAGGTTGTTTCCATGTCTTAGCTATTGTAAATAATGCTGCTGTGAACATGGGGGTACAGATATCTTTTTGAGTAATGTTTTTGTTTCTTTGGGATATATTCTGAGAAGTGGAATTGCTAGAACCTATGGTAGCTGTGTTTTTAATTGAGAAACCTCCATACTGTTTTCATGGCCTGTTTGTATGGGCTGTCTTAGTTTGGGCGGCTATCACAGAATACCATAGGTTGGATATCTTACACAATAAACAGTTTTGAATCTAGGATGTGCAAGATGAAGGTGCCAGCAGATCTGGTGTCTGGTGAGGGCCCATTTCCTGGTTTGTAGATAGTCCTCTTCTCTTATACCCTCATATGGAGGAGAGAAGAGAGAGAGAGAAGAAAAAAAGCAAGCTCTCTTGTGTCTCTTCTTATAAGGGCAAAAATGCAGACTCCACAGTTTATGACTCCACCCTCGTGACCTAATTACCTTCCAAAGCCCTACCTTCAAATACCATTGCACTGAAGGATAGGATTTCAACATATGAATTTTGGGGAGACATAAACATTGAATCCATAGTAGATTATAAGGTTTGAACAGTTTTTATACTTTCAGAGGATTATTGAAGAAACAGCAGCAGCAGCTTGGAGCAAAGGAGACTGCTCTAAGCCAAAAGCACTTAATGTCTGTCCTTCACCAAGACAGGTCTGCCAAGCCCTGGACAGCTTTCTCAGAATGGTATGTTGTCCTAGGGGAGTGAGTTTCCTCTGCCTAAGAGTTTCCTAGCAGTGCTTAAGAAGGAAATAGAATCTCTCTTCAATGGTATAGAAAGAATTCAAACCTGAGAGAATGAAGGAATAACTTCTGAAATCTCCTTCAACCATAAGATACTATTAGTTTTTGCTTGCCCATTCCATACTTTAACAGCTCTGGTTGTTATAAATTCTTCTTTATATTCAAGAAATTGTTTTGTTTTGTTTTTTAATAAATTCTATCAATTGCTGCTCTGTTTTCTGCCCTTCATTCTTCATTGCTCTGTGTTTTATTAGAGTGTTTGTCAGAAGGATGTTTGGAGAATTGAGGCTGAGACCATTTCTGATATCTTGATACTATGAGTCCATGTTTTATTACAAAGTGTTGGAAAGCCATACCATTGATAACAGTCAAGAGACAAAGGAAGATGAGCCAATCTTCCTATTAATAATAAGAAGAATAACTGCAGGAAGGAAATATTGACATGGACTTATTTAGATTTTCAGCCTGACAGATGGTACCAAGACATATTATAATCATAGTAGGAAATGTCTGTCGGCCATCTATGCTCAGGCCATATACACATACATAAATATATACACACACATATATATTCTCATTATATATATATATAATATACAATTATATATATATATATAAGATTATGTATATAATATATGTATCCTTATTTAAACCTCACAAAAACACTATGAGGTACAAATTATTATCACAACAGTAACTGAATACAACAAAAAATCTATATACAATAAGATAGGTATTATTATTATCCCCATATTACAAATGGGAACATGAAACTGAGAAACATTAAAAAACTTAGCTAAAGTCACATGAGAAAGCAAGTAGCAGGCTCCAGACTAAAAAGCCTAGGTAAGCCAGACTCCAAAGCCTCTTCTCTCACTGGCAATAGTGCCCAACAAACGGTTATCTCCTGTTTATAGCAGTTGTAAGTACTGTGAATACATACCACTGGTCCAAAACCTCTTTCCTTTCCCTGTCATAATAATATAAAATTCTATTGTTTCATTTTATATGTTTCCCTCCTCTAAGCTATAGGAGGGAGCAATTAAAACAGATGAGTGTTTTTTTTAATGTTTATTTTGGATATCTAGTTCTGTGTGCACAGGGAAATAGGTTGGTATGAATTCCAACATTCTTTCTCTTTGGAAGTCTAGAAAAATGGTTTTCAGATCTCCAGGAAAGTGTAATGAATATTTTTAAAAGAAAATATTATCCTTGAGCTACCTGCATCTGTTATGTGTGGTAAGATTCCACATTCCTTCCCGCCGTTTTTCTGCTGCACCAAGAATTTGGCTTTTCTGCATTTCTTTGTTACTCAGAAGAAAGCCTATGTCTCTCTGTCTGTTTCCTTTATGTTAAAAGTCATCAAGTCATGAAGAAATTGGGTAGCATGTGCACAGGGAATGACCATTAAATCTTTAAAAAGATGATCTTCCAGAATCATCATGTGCACAACAGTGAAAAATGACCCCAATGTAAGATGTACACATAGAAATAACTTTTCCCTTTTTATTTTTCCTACCCAAGAGAAGTGAATTTGGCTAAAGAACAGAGAGACTCTTGGTCTGAGATTACGGTCATGGAAAAAGGTTGAGACAGAGGCAATTTTTAATTTTTGCCAGAGTTGGTAGTGAAAGTACAGAGGGTAGAATGCTAATGCCTCAGTGGGGGCATTTTTCTATCAACGGGTGCAACTCTATGTGTTCTCCATAGGCTTGGAATAAACTAGGATCCGAATAGTCAAGGTGGGCTACATGTGATCCCAAGTCAGTTAATCAAACTAAGTCTTCCCAAAAGTTGGATCCTAAGGCAAGTGTAATGACTCTGTGTCATTCCAAAGGTGGCCCTTGGAAGAAGCTGCCCTCACCTCCTGGGAGCTCCCGGCTCTGGGCGGCAGAGCCGGCTGGGCTCATATTTGCTTGCTTTGACTTGAGGATGGGAAAAGCCTTTATTGACAGAACAAGTAAAACTATAGGGAATGAAGAAGTATAAGCGGATGAAAGTTATTACAGGAAAAGGGGGCATTGTACAAGTAAGAAAATACGTCTTAAAGCAAGCATTGGTCATAATTGTTTAGTTTTCTTAGTAATCCTCATCCTAAGGCTAAGACATATCTTACTATTTACTGATTCTTTTTTTAAATAAAATATTTCCACCTCCCCATCTTTCTGACATACTTTTTTTTGACAGTGCCTGTAAGGGATGGTGATGCTCCATCATGTTTCGATGCAATGGCTTCTAGGTGTCTCTGGCTTTAGGAGATAATATCTGCTTGTGGCGCCAGAAATGAAATGTGAATAAAGGAGACTATGAGCCAGTATACCCTCAAGTATTAAAATACATGTGAATTAATTAAGTGTGACTAAAGGTTTTGAGAGAGATGATATCTGATTTGGGTGAAAGATCAGCCCGAGCAATAGTGGGGATGAGATGGAAGTTTGCTACAGCGAATTCTTTCAATGTCACCATCCTTACTTCTAAACCTACATTCCATGGCCTTGCCTCTGAGTTACAATTCAGTTAGCAGACTGTTGGACTGCCAATTTGCTTAAAGTGTATCAAGGTGTCTTTTTGAATATATTTTCTCTATCTCACATAACCTTCTTTTCCTAAAGCCACTTTGCTTTATGAACATTTCTTAATCCCTTAATACAAAAAAAACCTGGTATCACCTCTGTTGAATCCCTCTCAGGCTGCTCAGCTTGGGATAATTGCATTCCTCCCAAACACTCCATGCAAATATGTATCCTGGCATTTACCATATGTTATTATAATTTCCTGTTTATATGTTTACCTCTTTGAACTACTCGTGGCTTTTTCTTCTCTTTGCAGAGAGAAATAAATAGTTTTGAAATTCTACAGATTGACCTAAGTCCCTTTTCTTAACAGGCCTGGTTTCAGATAAACGAACACATGATCACATAACTGATTCTTGTTAAATTATCTAGGAAACCAGACAACAAAGGCCATATATTGTATGATTGCATTTATATGAAATAACTAGAATAAGCAAATCCATTGAGACAGAAAACAGATTAGTGGTTGCAAAAGACTGAAGAAAAAAGAAAATGGGGAGTGATCACTTACTGAGGATGGGGTTTCCACTTTGGAGTGTTGAAAATTACCCTAACTAGGTAGGAGGGTGTGGCTACACACATTGTAAACATTCTCAGTGTGCTCTTTAAAATGGTTGCAATAGTAAATTTTATGTATGTTTTACCATAATAAAAAAAAAAAAAAGAAAAGAAAACAATAGTACAAACAACAAAAAAAGTAGTAAGGCCATTCCCATTGTCCCTATACTTTACTAAATCTCCCGTGCACAATGTCCTGACTTCTTTGCCTCTCCAGATCCTGATTCCTGATGCTATGAGATGGATCTATAACCTACAGATTTGCCATCATAACTTTCTTCTCTATCAAAGCCCCCATGATGGAAGTAAAAAGAGAGAGGGTTTTTATACAAGAAAAATGGGACTAAATATTATCAGAATCAGGTAAAAGTCCTTATCAGGCATGACCAGAGACTGTGTTTCCTTCTTTATAACATTACTCTTTCAATTTACAAAGTAATAACAGTAGTTTCCAAAAAAAGACAGGTGTATAAAGTAAAAAAGGAAAATCAGTTTAAACCATCCCCTCTGATGAGACAAAGATATATGTAAAACCAAATTAGGATTTTGTTTTCCTTTCTGGGCACACACACTACATTTCCCGCCTCTCTTGTGGTTGGTGGAGGGACTGTGTTGGTGCGTTCTGGCCAATGGGGTGTTAGTGGAAGTAATGTAAGCCACTTCCAAGGCTGACTATAAAATCCCTGTGCAGTCATCATACTTTTTTCTTTCTGCTCTAATTTTGGAGATGAAGTAGAACCACAAGTTAGCAGAAACCTGGATCCCTGTCACCGCTTGGAAGATGAGCTGCCAAGGAGAGCCAGGCAATTGCATAAGACTGTGATGTGAATGAAAGGAAATCTAGATTATAATTGCATTAAACTTCTAAGATTCAGGGCCTATTTGTTACTATAACATAACTCCTCCTGTTTAATTTACCTCTCAGTCTTACTCAACAGAGATAACTATGTAATCCAATTTTTCAAAGTATATGATTACTTCCATGTCATGTCTTCTTCCTATTCTGTTAAAGCAGATTGCAGATGTAGTTTGGGTGACCTACTTATGCTAGGAGCTATGTTCTTTCTTAAAACCAGTAAGGGAATCCCACCCCCTTGCCAGGCATTTGCTTGGAAATGGATATGTGATATGACTCGGGACAAAAGGAAATGAGAGAAAGTCTAACAGAAGGTTTCTTAGAAAGTAGTTTCCATAGGTTATGAAAAAATGGCTGTTTGTCTTTGGTCAATATTGTTACAAAATCTGGATTTGTGGTAGCAATTATTGGCAAATGGAGTTACTGTGAGAACAAAGTTTACATATCAAGTAGAGGAAAAAGATAGTAGTAACCATTATTCTTGACAAGCAACAGCTCTCTATGACAAAATAGAGCCAATAAATTAACCAACAGTTGACATATTCTTCCATTAAATTTTTGGCACCTGAGATAATAAAAACCAATTTTTAGAATTATCATTAGAATTATATTCTGGGGGAAAAAACATATCTAGAGCCCCTATCATAATGCCTAGCACACAGTGCTGAGATAGTAAAGCTTTCTTATTTTTTAGCCACTTGGAAGTATTTTTCTGTTACTTGCAGCCAAAGCATCCTAAGACATATTCATATTTAAGTTATTTCCAATGGTTTTAATATTTCAAATAGTATTACAGCAAATATCCTTATCTATTTGTCATTGATTATGTCCATAATTCTTTCTGAAGCTACATTTCTGGATCAAAGAGTAAAAGCTTCTAAACTTTTTAGATAATATTATATTTTCCTCCAAAAATATTGTCTTCCCTTTAGCTTTTAAGTTTGTCAAATATTACTCTACTTAATTTTGCTATTTAATTGGCTTTTAAGTTTGTCAGTTATTACTCTAATTTTGCTAATATGATAAACAAAATAATATTTCATTAATTTACTTTCTGTTTCCTTTGTTATTGAGTTGAACATTATTTTTTATGTGCTTAGATACTGTGGGGCTTTCATAGATTATTGAAATATTTTCATCATTTTTCCATTGGTATTTGTATTTTTCTTATTGCTTAATGGGATCTCTTTAAAAGAACAGGACTATTAACCCTTGCATTGCAAATAGTTTCTTCCAGTTTGTTGTTTATCCTTGATTATGCTTATAACATCTATTCCCATATGGGAATTTAACAGTTTTGTCTCATCACTTTCCTCACTATTAAAATTGAATGCCTTCCCCATTTTTATATCTTAAAACCCCAAGTGGTGTTCTTCTCAGTGGTATTTTCAAGGAACAAGTAATCTTTTTTTTTTTGTAGATAATTATTTTTTATTGAAGGGTAGTTGACACACAGTATTATATTAGTTTCAGGTGTACAACACAGTGATTCAACATTTATATACATGATAATTCTAGGTACCAGCTATCACCATACCAAATTGTTACAATATTTTGACTATATTCCTTATGCTATACATTACATCCCGGTTACTTATTTATTTTACAATTGGAAGTGTGTACTTTTTTTTTTTTTTTTTTGTGAGGGCATCTCTCATATTTATTGATCAAATGGTTGTTAACAACAATAAAATTCTGTATAGGGGAGTCAATCCTCAATGCACAATCATTAATCCACCCCAAGCCTAATTTTCGTCAGTCTCCCGTCTTCTGAAGCATAATGAACAAGTTCTTACATGGAGAACAAATTCTTACATAGTGAATAAGTTACATGGGGAACAGTACAAGGGCAGTCATCACAGAAACTTTCAGTTTTGCTCATGCATTATGAACTATAAACAGTCAGTTCAAATATGAATATTCATTTGATTTTTATACTTGATTTATATGTGGGTACCACATTTCTCTCTTTATTATTATTGTTTCTAATAAAATGCTGAAGTGGTAGGTAGATACAAGAAAAAGGTAGAAAACATAGTTTAGTGTTGTAAGAGAGCAAATGTAGATGATCAGGTGTGTGCCTGTAGACTATGTGTTAATTCAAGCTAGACAAGAGCAATAAAACATCCACGTATGCAGAAGATTTCTCTCAGAACAGGTGGGGTGAGGTTCTAAGCCTCAACTCTGTTGATCCCCAATTTCTCACCTGATGGCCCCCCTGCGACTGTGCCTGTCTTAGGTTGTTCCTCCCTTGAGGAATCTTACCCGTCTCTGGCTAACCAGTCATCTTCCGAGGCCATACAGGGAAATGTAAAGTTGGTAAGTGAGAGAGAAGCCTTATTGTTTGAAATGGTTAGCTTTTTACTTCTTTGCAGATTTATGCCCTGTAGCTTCTATGCCCAGCATTTGTCTTGAGGTATCTTTACCACTTGGAAGAATTATGATACTCGGTAAATTTGATATGAGGCACGAATTCTATTTAAGGGTTGTAATTAGGAAGGAAGAAGAAAAGCTATAGAAGTAGCAGGCGGAAGAAAACATGGGAAGATTGATTATTTCTTTGACATATCTTCTTGTAGAGTAACTTCAGCATGTATAGGTTTTAAACTACTAATTAAATTGTGCACACACATTAACATAATAGGAGTATAGTTACATACCAAAGCATGCCTGTAATTACCAGCCATCTCCAGTGAAACCAAGAAAACCAGTTAGGCACCTTAGGCATTTGTGAAAACTTATCTATGATATGGTGGATATTGTCCAACTGAACTTGAACAGTCTGAGAGATATCAGACAAATTAAAACAACCCATTCCTGGGGACTGTTCACATCCCATATGTTCTTTTAACAGTAAATAGTCTGTAGTTGTAAGATTTTGGAGCACTACAATTTGCACTTCTCCTAATTCTTGGTTGAGTTCCAACAGTATAGATCCAGTCCAATTTGTTGTTTTACTGTATGCACAGGCCAGCTTAGATATCTCCTTCCTCATTCCCATGGCAAGTCCAGGAACTGGTGGGATGTGTGCATCTACAGCTGTAGCAGTGCGTGGATCTTTGTTGGGGTTTTTTGATGATCATCTTCTGGCATGAGTCTTCCAGAGAGTGCTGATGTTGGAAGTTCTTTTTCATATCGTATCTTAGTTCATTTTCGGGGTAGCCCAATTAGGCTTTGATCCTCTGTATAAACACAAACAGACCCTTTGCCTACTCTTTTATATGCCCTTTATACCACTGTGTAGAACTCATTGGAGGTCACCACACAGGAACTGCTTTTTTTTTTTTGTTTTATTTTGTTATCATTAATCTATACTTACATGATGAATATTATGTTTACTAGGCTCTCCCCTATACCAGGTCCCCCCTATAAACCCCTTTACAGTCACTGTCCATCAGCATAGCAAAATGTTGTAGAATCACTACTTGTCTTCTCTGTGTTGTACAGCCCTCCCCTTTCTCCCACCCCCCCATGCATGCTAATCTTAATACCCCCCTTCTTCTCCCCCCACCCTTATCCCTCCCTACCCACCCATCCTCCCCAGTCCCTTTCCCTTTGGTACCTGTTAGTCCATTCTTGAGTTCTGTGATTCTGCTGCTGTTTTGTTCCTTCAGTTTTGCCTTTGTTCTTATATTCCACAGATGAGTGAAATCATTTGGTATTTCTCTTTCTCCACTTGGCTTGTTTCACTGAGCATAATACCCTCCAGCTCCATCCATGTTGCTGCAAATGGTAGGATTTGCCCTTTTCTTATGGCTGAGTAGTATTCCATTGTGTATATGTACCACATCTTCTTTATCCATTCATCTATCGATGGACATTTAGGTTGTTTCCAATTCTTGGCTATTGTAAATAGTGCTGCGATAAACATAGGGGTGCATTGGTCTTTCTCAAACTTGATTGCTGCATTCTTAGGATAAATTCCTAGGAGTGCAATTCCTGGGTCAAATGGTAAGTCTGTTTTGAGCATTTTGATGTACCTCCATACTGCTTTCCACAATGGTTGAACTAACTTACATTCCCACCAGCAGTGTAGGAGGGTTCCCCTTTCTCCACAGCCTCGCCAACATTTGTTGTTGTTTGTCTTTTGGATGGCAGCCATCCTTACTGGTGTGAGGTGATACCTCATTGTAGTTTTAATTTGCATTTCTCTGATAATTAGCGATGTGGAGCATCTTTTCATGTGTCTGTTGGCCATCTGTATTTCTTTTTTGGAGAACCGTCTGTTCAGTTCCTCTGCCCATTTTTTAATTGGGTTATTTGTTTTTTGTTTGTTGAGGCGTGTGAGCTCTTTATATATTCTGGACATCAAGCCTTTATCGGATGTGTCATTTTCAAATATATTCTCCCATACTGTAGGGTTCCTTTTTGTTCTATTGATGGTGTCTTTTGCTGTACAGAAGCTTTTCAGCTTAATATAGTCCCACTTGTTCATTTTTGCTGTTGTTTTTCTTGCCCGGGGAGATATGTTCAAGAAAAGGTCACTCATGTTTATGTCTAAGAGGTTTTTGCCTATGTTTTTTTCCAAGAGTTTAATGGTTTCTTGACTTACATTCAGGTCTTTGATCCATTTTGAGTTTACTTTTGTATATGGGGTTAGACAATGAAGGACCAAGTAATCTTTAAAGTGTAAATAACCTAAATTTTAAATGACTGAGAGAATATTTAGAGGGCTAGGATATATGGACAAATACTTTTTAAATCACTTGATGTAGATAATTGATTTTCCTATGATGATACCTGAGAGGCTCTATGCTTTTGTTGAGTGCTTGCTGTGTGCTAGGCATTATAATAGGGGCTCTAGATATGTTTTTTTCCCCAAATTTAATTCTAATGATAATTCTGTAAATTGGTTTTTATTATTACTACTTCAAAAGAAGCAAGGTTAATAGCCTGCCAGGGTCACATAGCCAATAAAGACTAAATCTGTGTTGTAAGTCCAGGTCTTCTTAGCTTCTAAACATTGCCCTTAGCCAAGATGCTATACTGACTGAAGGATAGAGATCCTGGATAAATAATGCAAAATAAATATAATTCATACTTTCCCTTTTTATAGTTCTCTTTATACTATTATTTATCTTGGAACCAGGAATAAAAAAGCAGATATATATGATTAAAACACTATTTTCTTTTCATTGTACCATGAGGTCTTCCTTTGAGCTTAAAAAAAAGAAGTGAAATTAAAAAAAAAATAGCTGTTTTTATCAGTCACTATTCATCTACAAAGCTGAGTCAATCACCAACACTATCAGTAAAATATTCCATGATGTTTGTGGGCTAGATCCATATGTTTTTGGAAACATTGGTAAACGGGTGATAGCTTTGTCTCATTTATCTTTAGGGCTTATTGTTAGGGACTTACCTTGCTGAATCCCTCCCTGTTTGAACAGTCACTTCCTCTTGTCTCAGCTGGCTCTTTGATGTCTACTACTGTCTGGTATTATTTTTAAGATGAGAGTGTGGGAAGAAAAGAGGAAATGTTTCTGCATATTGCACCAACCTCTGATCCTAGAGAACTTTTCTTCTGAATTTTGAGATGTACTCTACCAGGGGTTTAAGTTTCTTTGCATACTGATCCCAATTTGAGCACTGTCTAGTGGCCTTGTCCTAAATGAACATTCAGAATAACCAAAAATCAAATAAACTTTAATTCAAAGACTGAAAGCCTTGAAAATAAGATCTGGAAAAACCCTTAACCAAAGCTCCTAATCTTGAGAGCTGCCTATGTTTTTTTTTTTTTAAACCTAATAAAGCAGGTGGGGAGTTGGGAGTCCAGTTTTCTAATCTTTATTCTGTCACTTGCTGAATGGACTTGAGCAAGACACTTAAATGCCCCAGACTATGTTTTGTCTACATATAAAGTGAAGGAATTGAAGTGGGGTATCCCTAAGTTTGCTTCTGTTGTTCATTCTCATTCCCCACTGCCAGAGCAGCCCTAGACCAAACTAGAGGGTTGCCTGAATTGGTCTTATGTGCTCTTCACATTCTTTTTCTCACCTGAGCACTCTACCCAGTAGATACTTATTTTTATCTTGGTGCACAAAATTCTTAGGGTCTGATTCTGGCTTTCTTTGTTCCAGTTCTCAAACATAATCTCTTGTTCCAAAACTATTCATATTTACAGTCTCCTAAGGCCTTTTCTTCTGTATGGAAATGACCTATTAATCCATGCTAATCAATTAATGAGTTACTTCTTCTTAGTAACACACTTGTATTCCAACAAGGACTTCCAATAAACAATATATTTATTCCAAAGAAGTGACCCAAAAAGTGGAAATTTCAGGCACTCTGGTTGGGCCAGTGGGCAAAGCTGCAGGTGGGAGCTGGTACAAGGGTCTTCTCAGAAGTCACTGGAAAGCAACCACTTGATCTGTCTTGTTGAACCGAACATAAATGTATTTTGTTTCTGATCTCCTTATAGAGACTGAATGACTTTGACATCCTTTTTCCTATTTGTAAAGCCCAATATGATTTTTTTTAAACCAAGAGTTTATGTACCTTGAAGGGGAGACACGAGGACCAAAGTTTTCTGTTAATTCAGACCTAAAGTCCTGTTAGATGTCAACTGATTCCCATGGCCCTGTTAAGAAGTAGAGCCTAAGAGATCTGGTGTCTTTCTTAATTTTAAGATCCTTAAGCTCTAGTTGTTGCTGATGGAGACGTTCTTTTCCTAAAGAGAATTTTGAATTCTCTGTGGTCAGTGCTTGGCCATTAGAATTCTTTTTATGCTCCACAGTGACTTGCACAGGCTGGAGACATAGAATTGCTTAATAAATACTTGCTGATATATCGTCTTTCTGGAAAAGAGACTAAAGCAGTTGTATATTTATTACCTCATTTTTCTGGGATAAAGCAGCCTTATATCCACAACATCAGAGTTTTTATTTTGCAGAGAGAAGAAAACAAAGAAATTTAAATGACTTATCTTATTTCACAGCTAGAGAGTGTAACACAGTTCGATTTGAAGCTGAATTTTGACAAGTAACTAAAACAGGAAACACAGAAAGGATCATGTCTCCTGTGACTGCTCTGCTGGTCCTTCTGCTCTGATGAGCAGTTTTGAGCAAAAGGTGAGAGAAGAGGAATGCCTGAGAATGTGGGCAGGTTTCATAGGTATTGGGACCAGACAGATTCTAGATATGCCGGATGCTGGTAAATAGAAGAGAGAAAATGGCAGGACTTTGTTGTGGTAGATGCCATCCAGGGTCTTATCTGCTTACCTAAGAAACCTTTTTATGTGTCACCCACTCTGATTTTGAGTTAGAAGACTCAGAGTCATGCCCTAAATCTGCCACTTAGTAGCCGACAGCTTTTTGGCAAGGCGTGTGGTAAAACTCCAAAGCTTTTCCAGTTGCCTGGAGGACCCTACCTTATGAGGCTCCGGCTGCCTCTACCCATCCCCATGGTCACCACACTGTTTCCCCTGACACCAAGCATATTCCTGTCTCAGGGCCTTTGTGCTTGCTTCCCCCCCTCCTTGCGATGCTCTTCCTTTCGAAGGCTGCATGGCTGATCTGTCACTTCACTGAGCTCTTACTCACGCCACCTTATCAGTGGCATTGGGCTTCCCTGATAGTCCAATCTAAAGTATTCTCTGTATCATAATATGTAAAACAAGAATAATAACCCTACTTTCCTACCCATGAAGAGTTCATATATGCGAAATACCTTGATAAACCTTAAGGTACTATACAAATAAGGATTTTGGTTTTGGTTGTTTTTATAACTCTGAGAGATCTGCAAGAAATTTACTAAGGGCTTTACATTTAAATATCAATCAGTTTTTTTTCTAAATTGGACTGACCTCTTAAGAAACTTCTTGTTGATTTGTTTCTTCACATTTTAGGGATTACAGTTATGATGTATATATGTTGACTAATAGTGATGACCAGATTTTATATATATATATATATAATCATTGTGCTGCTCTGGATATATATGTATGTGTGTGCCTGTGTGTGAGTGTGTGTGTGTATATGTGTATTCATTGGTTCTATTTTTCATTTTCCTTAGTCTTTAATTGAAGCAATCAAATTCAGATTCTAGCTATCTTTGAGTACAAGAGGATTTTTCTAGTTTAATAATAGTTGGTAAATCAGAAGAACTCTTTTTAGGTAGAAGATGATAAGTTTGACTTCAGACACAGCAACTTTAATGTGCTGGTGTAACTTCCATGTGAATAACCCCTAATGTTGGATGTTAGCAACTGGTGGGGCAGGAAGAAGTTAGCAAAGTGTTATTGATTAGGTTTCATGTGAATAGAGATAATAGGGTTATATGTGAAAACTGTCTGTCTGTTCCCCTGAGCAAGTTCAATATTAAAACACTGGCTTCAAATAGCACTATAGTGCTAAATCTTTACTATGTGCTAGACATAATGCTTTGTGTTTTTCATGCATTATTTCATTTAATTCTTAAAACTCCCCTGTGAGTAGGTGCTGACATTATTCCCATTTTTAGCTGAAGTGACCACGGTTTAATAAGATCAATTAATTTGCAGAAACTCTCAGAGCTACTGAGAGTAGGAGCTGGCATTCAAACCAAGGCTCATCTAATTTGACAGCCAAAGATTTTAATCACTATATTAGATTGTATTATATGTCACTTATGCCATAAAAATTAAACATACATTCTCAGTTGGAAGGCTGCCCCCTCGTAGTGAATTGCGTGACACACCCATGAAGTCCCAGAAATGGCTCCAGTTTTAGTTACTTGGCTCTCTCAGACTACAGTCCAATATGAAATCCAGAGGGAGATTTCCCATTTCCTACTTACTCGTTGGGTATTCATAACATGTCCTTCAGAAGACACTAACCCTCTTTGCTTAACGTGCCAGTGCAATTGCATATGACACAGGCTTTTGTGTAGAGTTCACTTTTATCTCTGCAAGTATTCGGTATATACTATATGAGTTTTGTATCTCCTTGAAATAAATATAATGTGCATATTATAACTAAACTGAAATATAGTTCCTGGCATGAAAGCAAAGAACGATGAATGAAACTTAGTATGATTTGCCAATAATTGTGCTCCTCTGTGCCTGTCTTATGCCCTTTCCTCATTTTATTCCAAGCAGGTCAAACACAGAGTAAATAGCCATGCTAAATCTTACTAAATAATTCAATTCGGCACTTGCAGATGTTTGTGGAGTATGTATATTAAAGATGATGGTAACTTACTAGGGAGGAGAAAGACCACAGAGCTTCCAAATATTCAGGGAATGAGTTTAGACATGCATTTATATTCTTTGCTTTGATTCTTTTAAACAGGTAGTTTCTTTCAAGCTTTTGTGAGTGTTTTATGAGAGGATTTGGCAAACGACCCTTTTTTTCATTTTCTCTATGAGATATTTAGGGAAGAGCTACCATACCAAAGACTTTAGCAGCAGGGGAGATAGAGTGGGTAGACAATGGCACTGGGGGTTCACACACACACCAGGAGGGGCTAGAGAAGAGAGAGATTGAAGGAGTAGTGTTATAAATCCTTACAGACCAGCAGCAATAGGCAAGGCAAATAGCTGGTAGCCACCTTTGCACTTGGTTAGGATCTATGGTCAAATCTCCAGTTCTTGACAGCTAGGACTGCTGGGGATAAAGCAATTTAGAGTCAATAGGTAGATTATCATAATTGAGATGGAGACCCAGGCAGAAGTACAATTTTCCAAATTAAGACAGAGGGCATGGCTAAGACTTATGGGTGCTGAATTCCCAGTATTTAGCAGACGTGGGTTGAGTTTCTCCTGTCCTCTGGTAGGACTCATACAGACCAATGAGACCACTTCTGCAGGTGGGGTCAAATAAACCCAGGCACAGAGAATGATCTTTTACTCCATGGATTGCACTTGCTGCACCTTCAGTGAACAAACCGTACACAATGATAATGGCCCGGACTAGCAATGCAACTGATTGATACTGGGCAGTAGAGCAATTCTGTGAGAGTTGCTGAGTTAATAATATATACAAATAAATAAATGTTTATCCAACTCGTAATTATCTTTATTAGTTAGGGTCCTAATAAGAAATAGAAAAAAAAAAAAGAAATAGAGAGTATGTTCAAATGGGGTAGGGGAATGAAATTTATATTAATAGATTATTGAAAAGGTTGTAGGCAGGGAAGGAAATCCACCCACAGGATGATGAAGCATTACTAGTAACAATGGGGAGCATCTCCATCCCTGGACCTAAACGGATGGACATTGAGAACAGAGACCACCTACACCCGCACAGCTTGGTCTGCACTAATGTGACCCTGCTTTTTCAGGCCACTCATGCTGAGGAAGATGAAGTTTCAAATGACTTCATTGCCTGTTTCAGGAACTTCCTGAAAGTGCCTTCATCCCAGTGCCATACTACTTAACATCCTCATTTGCATAAATAACCCCTTTCAAGATAACAGCTCATCCCAGCTTATCAAGTAATTTCTTATTCTTTGACTCACCTGGAGACCCTGTTTTGGTGCATGCACCAATTCTTAACTATTTTGTCACAAGCTTTGCCCAATCCTAAACAAGCCCTCACATTCAAAAATCCTCCTTAAACCAGACCTGCAGAACCTCTTATATATCCTGACTTTGCTCTCTCTCCTGCAAGTACCTGCTAAGACTGTGTTCAAGGTAGCAGTCTTTACTCATATAATGAGCAAAACACTCAGTTTTGCTTATCAACTTTTCTTATTATGAGCTTTATTTTTTTTACGCTTATCAAAACTATTTTGGTAATATTTTCAGGGGCCAGCATTTGGCAAAGTCATTGCAAGAAACTAGGACAAAACTATGGCTGTTGGACATGGCCGCCCAACAGGAGCTTTGGCCTCCACAGTAGGGGGAGGAAGCCTTTATTAGCTAGGTCAGGGGAAAGCCCAGGAATAAATACCCAGTGTCACTGGCTCTCTCCCTCTAGTCTCCTGCTGATATTTCCCCTTGGTCATATCCAAGTGGAAACCAGAGGGCAAGGAAGCTTTGGATGCAGCCCCTATATTCAGAGCAGGGTAACAAAAGTTGAGACACAGATCTGGAAAAAAAAAGGAGACTGCCCAGCACACTATGACCAGAAAGAAAAATCAACACTGACCTGAAAATGGTGTAAACTGAATCCTTAAAAATTTCAGTCTCAAAAACTGACCTGGAAAAACTTCCCTTTCTAGAAATACACTGAAGTAACATTTAAGAACTGATTTAAGTTCTAAAATAAGTTGAAAATCATGTATAGTAAAAATGACCCTGGAAAAATCTCTAAATTGTGTGTAAATATAGAGCACAGTGAATCCTGGTAGGGAGCCCTGTGCAGTAATATTTATGCATACCTGGATAATACATGCAATATGCAATTTCATAGAAGGACCATAATCAGCAAGTAAATAATGCATGTATTTTCCAACACTTCCAAAATTTTGAGGAAGATCCCAAATTGCCAGATCTGGTATTATCATTATTCTGTACATCTGATTTTAACAATTCTTCCAGTTTGGTCAGTGTTTCTCTAAGGCTTTCTAGTAATTTTTTTAAGGAAAAACTTTATTTTGCAGTAATTTTCAATTTAAAAACAAGTATCATGAAATCACAAAAAACAACACTCCTGTACACAGATTCACTAATTTTGAATATTTTTCTAGATTTGCTTTTTATTTTCTCACTGTGCATCCACACACACACACACACACACACATGCACACACTTATACACAAACACCTTTTTGCTGAATCACTTGAGAGTCGATTGCATACATCATGATTTTTTATCATTAATATTTCAGTGTGTATTTCCCAAGAACAAGAGTATTTTCTTATATAACCACAGTCTAATTACCAAATTCAGGAAATTTAATATTGCTACACTGATTTTATATAATGTATAGTCCACTTTCGCATTCATCAACTATCCCAGTAATATCCTTCGGAGCCATTTTTCTTCCAGTACAGAATCAAGTCCAGGATCATGTATTGCACTTAGTTATCACATTTTTTAGTTTTATTTAATTTCAAGTGGTTCCTTACCCTATTTTGTCTTTCCTGTCCTTGATAATTGTGAAGATTACAGGCCCGTTATTTTAGAGACTGTCCTCCATTTTGGTTCACCTATTGTTCCCTCACAATGTGATTTTGGTTATGTTTTGGGTCAGGATTGCTAAATAAGTGATGTTATGTCTTTCTTAGGCTGTCATACTTGCAGGCATATTATGTCTGCCCTTTATTCGTGTTATTTTTTTTTACCACTTGGTTAAGGTGTTTTGTTCCTCCACTGTAAATCATAATTATAAGGAGATAGTTTGAGATTATATTAATAGCCTGTTTCTCCTCCCCCCATGTCAAGTTAATTCCTTAATTTCTTCTTGGAGGGATCGCTACTTGAATCTATCCTGCTGAGTATAAAACCTTTTAATGTTTGGAAATCCCTTAGGGGCAGATTTGGAAAATGACTGAAACTCTTATTTTTATTTTAATTTTTAGCCAAGCTCATTGAATTCGTGTAAATTAAATGTATGTAAGAGGGTCTGTTCAAGTTCTATTATAATAACCATAAAAGAAAAGTCCTATGGGTAGAAGCCATAATCAGTCACATTTGATATGGACAAAATGATTGACCAATAAATCAGATGTTCAGTGTACGGATTACACACAAATGATCCTGATGAATATAATTTCAATAAAGTAAACAAAAATATTTTAACTGCGCTTAACAGAATATTCAATAATAAATTAAACTGGCCTAATGATATTTGCTCTGTAAAGTGCTTGCTTGACAAAAATTTTCAGTGGTGTTGTAATTCTGGATTAAATGTTTGCATTTATAAAGATGGAACCCAGATGTCCATGGCATCAAAAAATTGTAGTAAAAAATTGTAGAGTGAGGCAGTATAGGTAGGTGTTCAGCGCATGGATGCTGGAACCTGGACTCGAGGATTCACATTTAATCACTTGAGTTGTTACCTAGATGTGATCATGAGCAAGTTGTTTAAATAGGAATAATAATGCTGTGGTAATTTATAAACTGAATAAAGTAGCACTATGGATGTTCCTGAGCATAGAACACTAGATGTCATCTTTAAAATGTTTACATTATATTTCTCAGTTGAGGTTTCATCCCTGGAAATGCCATTTTAAAACCATTCTTACTATTGTAACTACCTGGTTGTCAGTTTTAATGCCAAAGACATGCTATGAGTTTAAACCAAATTATCTCATTTAATCCTAGTAACAACTTTATGACAGGGAGATTATTACTGGTCTCGTTTTATTAAGAAAAAAACAGGTCTTGACAATCTTTAAGATTTGCTCAAGTTCATGGACCTATGAAGAGTCAGAATCAAAATTTGAACCCCAGTATGAAAGGCCAAGTACTGATCTGCTACATCACACCGCTTTTTGGGACTATACCCCCTTGTCTGTGGGATTGTGTTGATTGCACTTTGCCTTGACTTGGTTTGTAATAGACTGATGGTTCTTTAGATTTGGTGTTGCAGTGAATGATATTTCTTTGCCAGCTTTATTACTCAGAGTTCTAGAAGGAAAGGAGATGCTGTACATATAACAATAATTTAAGAAAATATAATAAAGAGGCTCTATACTAAAGTACTGGCAGGATTAAAGAATTCAAGAAAGGAGGGAAAAGCCCTCAAAAACTGACAGTGACACCAATCTGTTACCACCATTAGGGCAACATGAGCAAGGCCAAAAAAGCTACCGCTGGAACCGCGAAGGAGCTGCAGCCACATGACAGGGGCCTCCCGAGATGCTCCCTCAGAGGAACACACCTACTGCTAAGCTGCTGACCAGGTACAAGAGAGTGGGGGCAATAATACCCCAGCCTCTCTCTCTCTCCCCGCTGACTGATCTCATGTCTGTGCTTCCTACTGGCCAAATCCAACTAGATGCCGGGGGGCAAGGGAGCCCAGGGACCCAGCTGGCAGAGGTCATTCTCCCTGGGCACAAGTTAAGGCTGACATGGGTGGACAGTAAACTTGAAGGCAAAAATGGAGACTCTAAATTATGATCATTTGACATTATATTAATAAAGAAAATAGGGCAATTCAAGCAAAAAAAGACAAAACAATACATAAATGACAAATAGCATACTCTTCTGTGTGTAGGAGGGGAAAAAAAGACTTCATTAAAAGAGAACATCCTGAAGGTAAAGCACTTGTGTAAGTGCTTGGCATGTAAAATGCTCAAATGTGATCAGAAATCTTCTCCAAGTTACGTATATGTTAAACCTATCCTTTGATCAGTGGCTTCAATTACAGTTTAAAGAGTCGAGCAAACATGGCAAATGTGCTGCATTGCTTTTAAACGGACTTCCTATCTTGGTGCCATTAGAGTTTACCAGGCTGGTGTGTGCGCAGTTCTGGTTTTAAATGGCTCCCAGCCCCAGGAGACCCTCATGATGTTTCTTTGGACACCCTGTTTGCTGTACTGCACATCATCTTCAGAGGAATCACACTGTCACCCATTCTCCTCTTGTGTCCTGTCTTCTTGCACTTCTGTGTAAGGAAACCTAAGCCATGATCCAGCTTGGCAGAAGTTGATTTAGGTGAAGGAAATCGAATATGAGTATTAACAAATATTATTCCCTTACTTGCTTGGAAGAGACCTTCAGTTTGGTGTGGTGTCTGCTACCCTTCTTTTTAGAATCCTAGTTCTGAAGACCACTTCTGAATCGAGACTTTTCTGCTCTTGCCTCGCAGCACAGAGTGAAACAAATGCTGCCTTGGTCATGTCCTAACAGGCCATGAGGCTGAGCCTAATCCGCAGGTGGGAGAGAGCTGAAAACTGAATTCTATGGATGATTCTCAGAGCTCCATCTTATCACATTTCAAGCAAAGTGCTACAGTTTAAGGACCATGAAATCCTTTCAAGCAATGCCTTCAACTTATGTTATATATGAAACTGGGGAGCAATTCCAAAGAACAATGGGAATTTATGAATTTGAAAGTTAAAATAAAAGAAAAAGATGCTGCTGAAGCTGAGTTGAGGGAAGAAAAAGAAAGGCCTGGGGTTTTTTCTTTCTATTGTGATCTATTTTGTCAAAATTCCCTATTTTCAGTTCCTCTTATTTTAATTTTTCCAAAGATTGAAGCACTTTGTTTAGGGTAAAAAAATATGAATTGATGGGTAATTACTTAACTAGGAAATGCAAATCAATAGCAACTTCCTTCTGCAAGAACTTTTAGGTCTGAAATGCTTAGCATATGCTATTTGTTCTAAAAATGTGGTTTTAATTAGTGATAGCTTGTACTTATGCTATTTACATATCAAAACACTGTACAATAACCCTTCATTTATCTCAGGGCACAACCAACTAGCATTTTTTCACGCATTCTCTATCTATGATAAAGAGTTAATAAGAAAGTAAACAAATCACATCAGAATAGCTGAAAAAAGGACAGTTTCTAGTATGAGTTAATACATAATACTAATATGCGTTTAAGCTAAATGTCCTGTTTCTCTTAATCAGTGTCTAATGCCAATTGATATGTGTAATTTAGAAGAACTTTAAGTGGCTTTTGAATGAAAAAGCTAAGATTATTTTGTGTTTGATTTTGCTTTGGTTTGGTATTCTGATAATTTTTCAGGACAAGAAAACAAAAATTCTGAGTCAGGAAAATCAAATTTTTTAGTATTTGCTTTAATAATTAAAGGAAAGAAATTATGCTGGAAATTGACATTACTTTATGATCCTAAATATAGCCCTTATTAGCTATTTAGCATTGAGCAAATAATTTATGGAGTGATTGTTTTGTCTTTCCAGATTCTTCTACGCAGAGATCCTTTTCTGTGCTGACTCTTTGCCAGTGGTTCCCCCCATGTTTTCATAAGATTCTGCTCCTCTGACAATAGTTGACTCAGGTCCAACGTAACCAAGTAAGGTCCTCCCCTAGGATTTGGTTTGGCCCAGAGAGAGTATCTCAGCATCCCAGTGGTTGAAGCTCTACAATGCATAACTTATGAACTATCAGTAGTTGAATTTTCCCACTTCTGAGGAGTGCTGGTTTACAATGAGAGGAAATAAAGTCATGGTACAGAGAAAAACAAAGGCAGAAACAACCCTGGTGAGGTTCCTGTCTCTGTTCTCAGGTGTCCCTCATCTCCCTTTGCTTCCTTGCTCCTCCAGGGTCTGTGTTGTTCAACCCTTACTTGACTTTTGCTTTCTCAAGTTGGGTTTTATCCTGATCAGTTCTGGTTAGAATATTAACCTTTCACTTTCATGAGCTACACCAAAGTTTTGTAGGTAATTTTGTGTCCATAATTTTATTCTATTTTTTAAAAAGATGACTCTCAAAATTGTATGTTTCATGCTTCCTTAAACCTGGACTCACTTTTGATCCTAATTAATACAACTTAACTTATCTGATTTTCAGTTAACTCCTTTGTAAAAGTTAGGAAGTCAATCTTCAATGTCACTAAAATTCTGTGACTTTGGTACTATATAAAGTGTAACTTCCCTTCATGTTCCATTCATTTTTACAACCACTGGGAAAGGCTCCTTTTGTGCAAACTTGCACTGAGACTGTACCAAAGTGCCATTGATTAGTAACAGGAAGGATTTTGAGGAGGAAGTAGCCATGAGCACTGGAAACTTGAGGGGATTTCAGGTAAAATTCTACCTTTCATTACCCCTCTGGAACAGACAAAGGGTCTGAATATTAAAGGGACAATTGCCGAAATGGAAATTCTAGGTATTATACATTGGGGATTTTTTTCATTAAAATATCATACTTCTTCCCTAGTGATTAGATGATACTTGGAAATTTCGTGGTCTAGTATTTGCTTCTTGGCTTTACATTTTCCCATTTTATTCATATATTAAATTGTAACCGCTTTCAGATGTATTACATATACTGTAAACACTTTACTATCAAAAGCTTTTATTATCTAGAGATGAAAATTTTTATCACTGTTTTTTGTTGCTACATCCAGCTCAGCTCTGTGTCACTAAATCCTTGTCATATGGTTCTGATTGCTTCTTATATTCCTACCTTTTTTTAGGGCAGAACACACCTCAACATTTTTTGGTTCTGAAGGTTATTACAGTTTTTCTGTTGATATTATTATGGCTTCAGTCTCTTTCAGGGAAGAACTTAAAGTCACAAGGTGGTCATCAGCAAAAGGATTTTTAACTTTAAAGAATCTACAACATGTTGATATATGGGATAATAAAATGCAGCTTTAATTAGATGTAATTTCTTTATTTTCATTGCTATGTCTAGTATCAAAATTATAAGACAAGTACTGTATTCAGAATGGGGGGTTAACTAAGGCCAATTATATATATATGAAATTATCTAAGGTTAAGATGAACTAATAGAATTGGTCATTAAGAATCTAAAGTCAGTGGAGGAAAATGTCTGCCTAACCCTAAAAGCTATGTTTGGGACTTAGAAGGACTGGAGAGGAACCAGTGAAGAGTTGTTCGTATTCAGAAATGAATAAGATCCACAAGCATAGCACAGGCAGTAATGGAGGCCCAACCAGTTGCATACGTGGCTTTGTGGAGGTGGGGAGAGCAAATTATAACCCAAAGATTTTGCAGCACATGTAACATAGAGAACCTAATTGACAGTAGAGCAAAATAGCCATTTGACATATAATAGGTGGAGGGCCAAGAACGAAGCATTCTGACTTTCAGAAGAGAGAAACCCGTGGGGAGGTGTGAGGTCCTGGTGGCCTGGGCTAGCTCAGGATCTCAGCAGACGGAAGACTAGGGTTATGCAACCAGAAGCTAGTCTTGAACCTCCTTGCTAATCATTCTTCAAACCTGCACATTTAATCATATTCCTTCCCAGTGTAAACATTTTAATGACTTCCATTGCCCTAATTCCTTAGCACAACCCCAAGAAATCTTTCTCCAACTGAGTTATGCCATCCTCACCAGCCTCATTGCCCATGCTCTATATTCCAATACACCCAGATATTACAATTACAAAAGAAAAACTCTATGCATATATTTTTGCATAGGTTATTACCTCTATCTTAAAGACTACCTTGAAAATCTTACTTAACCTTCAAGTCTTAACCCAAATGGTACTTCCTTTATGAGGTTTACCTTACGCAAGCTTCCAGTCATGTTGGTCCCTATTGTCTTTGTGTATTCTCAAATTATAGTAATATTGCACTTGCTGAAATTATTTTACATGGTTATCCTTTAGTACAAGAAATATCATCTCGTGGCTAAATTTCATGTATTATTTGTTAACCTTAATCTTTAATTTTGTGCCTGGCCCCTATTGGACTGTCAATGCTAATTAAATGAATAACAAGACAGGTTTTCAGTGAATGAGTATGTACATCAGGTGGAGGATTGAGAGAAAATTAAGAAAATAAGATATAGAAAATAGAAGAGAAAATCACAATGTACCCAACATTAGCAAGGACTTCTGCTAAGTTCTTGAGTGTGACCCTCCATAACTTCCTTCAAGCTAGAAAGAGGATTATTTTCAGATGCAGAAGCAGAGTTAAACTTATTTATGTATTTGGAATTAAGTAATAGCAAAGGCATAGGTTAGAAGGATATAAAAAGAGAAAATTAAGTCTAATAAGCCAGCTCTCAGAAATGCAAGCTTCCCTGACTTGAAAAAGCAGCATATAGTAAAAAGAACTCAGGCTTTGGAGTTATAATGAACTTGGTTTACGGTTATTTACAAGATGTTGAACAAGATACTTTAATTCTCTGATCTTCAGTTTCCCCAATTCTAAATAGGAAATAAGGATACTAACCAGAAAGGGTTTGTGAAAATTAATTAAAATCATAAAGGGCAAATGTGATAGATAGCATGGGCTTCAGAAATGTTTGTTCTCTCCTTATATGCCAACTCACAACTACTTACTGGCTCCTTTTGACCTTCCAGAATTATTTTGAGAAAAAGTCAAGTCATAGATAAAGATGCACATCAAAAGTGGTATACAAAGTAAAATATTAAATATTAAATATCAGCTACTAAGAATGGTAATATCTCATAGATAATGTCAAACAATGAATTTATTTGAAATGTTAGCCATGAATGTACATGAATATATACACAAATATAAGCTGTTGTGCTAATTTAGAAGTGTGTGGCTGGTAACTTCAATAACATGGATAAAGTTATATGATGATACCAAAGTTCTTAAAAAGAGCTGGCTTAACCTTTGTTATGCATTGTGGAGAATTTTGTAGCAATAGGACCTTAGCTGAAGGCATTATCCTGAGAAATTAAAGATTTATCCAATTATTTTCCCAATTTTTCCCCACTCTAATACCCTTACCCTGTGTTTCAGTCAGAGTTTGATCAGAGAAACAAGCTCTCTGAAATATACATTAATATCTAAATAAGGGATGTATTATGATGGCTTCACCTTACACAGTTGTGGGGTATCACATGAGGCATTTTCTTCTGGGTCAGGTGGTGGCGACAGAAATCCCCCGGGGGGCAGCTGAGTAAGAGGAGGGATGTGAAGCCGACCAGAGCTCATGAGGACAGGCTGAAGTCTGTGACGGTCTCCCTGCCTTTACACCGGCACCACTGATGATGGGGGTATCCTGCAGGGGACGCTACTGCCCGTCATCATGGTACCAAAGCTGCACATAGCACAGGAGCCGGAGAAGCCAAATGAGGATCTGGCAGGAGCTGCAGGGGGGGCGGATACTACGTCAAGGTGATCAACCAGCAGTAGCAACAATGTTGCACGCCACAAGGAGCCTCATTGCCCGCTTTGGCCTTCTGAATACAAAACGAATGTGGCTCATACTTCGTACAAACCAGGAACTATGCAGGAAAGGGAATTCTGAGAAATTTAGTTCCAGTTTAACTAAACTGACATAATAGAAATCCACCACATTCTGAATGATTGTGTAAAATTCCGTCTCTGTACTTTTCACTTTTCTTAAGCTCACTTGTTCTTACCTACATCCTTGGGATAAAAATCCTCTCTCCAGATCTCTGTACTCTCCTTGCCAAAATTGAGCTCTATTTGCTATTCAGTAGATAAATTGGTTCAACTCACTGTATCAATTTTCCAGTGCAATGTCTAAGTTTTATTTGTTTGATAATGAGTTCCAAGAACTAGTGATCACACTCAGCCAACACGGCCTGGCAGGCACCTGTTTAAAATGAATTCTGGTTTAATGGTTTTTCCATGTTACCCTAAAGTGCAGCCCTTGCTTTTTTTCCTCATTTCTCTTGCAGCAAAGTCTTTTCTTTTACAAATGTAGACAGATCTACATTATACTGAAAACCTGAAATGGGTTACTGAGGTATACTGGTATTGTAAAAATGAATTTATTGTTTAAAATAGAAGTAGTTTGTCCTGGTTCAACTTTGAAGAGGACTGTGGAAAGCGATGCCATTAGCAAAGATTTACTCATTTGTACATTGTATATAGATGTACTAAGTCTTTGCTTTAAATTTGGCTTTCATATGGAGATTACGAAGTGCTTCATCAGGTGTGCAGATACAGTTTGAAAGCTTAAACTTGATTAATACACCACAAGGCTGTTTTCCCCTTCTTTCTACTTCCACATGATAGAAGCAGGAGCTGAACACACATAAACTCGAACATTAAGGGAGCAGAGGCTGTGAAAAGTTGATGAGATGGAGGGCCAAGGAGAAGGCAGATCCACACTGTAAAATCACCACAGAGCACATGTCTAGGCCAGGTGAATGCTGTGGCTTCCTACAGAGTCAAAACAGTGCACCAAAACGATTGGGCAGTTGTTGGAGGGAGGTTGGGAAACACCTCTGTAGGCTTATTAGAAGCTCCTCTAGCAGGAGGAGAAAAGACAGCAGTTGGTCCATGAAGCCCTGGAATAGGGAGATGCAGGACAGTCCAGATGCAGCACGTGGGAAACTCTGGCTGTTGGAGAAGGAAAGTGAGGCCAGGCCAGAGCTTGCAGAGGGAAGGGGTCAGGGAGCAGTTGTAGCTAGCCATGTTCCCAAAGGACCTCTGGCTCATCTCCATACAGTCACCTCCCCTCACACACAAACCACTTCACCATCATCAAGGCAAAGCCTGAGGAGGTGAACTCTACCCGTTTCACACAGGTCATCTACAGGCTAATCTTTGCACTTCCAATTCAACTCAATAGTCATTTTGTTCAGACCTCAACTGTACAGAGACTCTGGTCAGCATTCAGAGGAACATGAGAGATGGATTATATAGTGTGACAGGCAATTTCATTGCAATACTGGTAATAGAATTTATTTCCAAAATTGTATTGTGGATACTGCCATTTATAAAATGAAAACAGTAGTCTCTTCTGAGGTGACTCATTCTACAAATGTTTATTGAGCACTTACTATGTGTAAATACTAAGGAGATATAGAGGAGAAAAATCTTTTCATCCCATGCCATTTATGTTCTAGTCACCTTGTCACCTGTCAATCCTTTATCCTATTCCCAAGATAGTGAATCCAAACCCATTTGAACTTTACAACTCTCTTTGCCTCACATCCTTCCCTCTTTTAGATGACTTTGTAAACCACCTAACAAAAAAAATGGAGGAAGCAGGCCAGTTTTCTCCCCACCTTCCTTCTAGAGTAGAATCCAGCCTTGCTCCCTTTCTTTCTAACTCAGACACCCAGCAGTAATTTGGGGACTTCCCCGGGGCTTCGGAAGTCATGGATTAAGGACCATGACTAAGTCTACTGTGGGCATTTGTCCACAAAACTGAAAGAGAGCCAGCATTTTGCTTAATCTAAGAATGTCTTCATTTCCTGACATACTCCAAAGCTTTAGCATGCCCTCAAAGCATCCACTGCATTTTGTTAATTTATTTTGATAAATTTTAAAGAAGACAGCATCCTCTTACTCAGGGTACAAGATTGCTTTTTAGAACAAACCTTTTACTGTTAGTTAACAAATACTATATTAAGAGGAAGATAGGATTATAAATACTGGTGCCATAAAGAAAAAGAGTGTCCCTGAAAACTCTCTTTTTTTCCTGAGTCACAGAGATGCCAAGATTTAAGAACATGGTGAAAAACAGACCCTTAGTAAATACTAGCTACCTGATATAGAATGATGAGGTCGAAATATGACAGGCTTTGAAACAATAGTCCTTGGTTTGAATTTCAGCTCTGCTACTGAGTAGCTATGTGTCTTTGTAAAAGCTTTTTGGTATCTGTAAAATCAAGTTTTACCACTTGTGAAATAAAGATAAAGATGTAGCCCTGTCAGGGTTATTGCAAAAAGTAGATGAGATTACATACACAGCATATCCAGCACCTCGCATGGGGGCAATGGCAACTGGTTCAATACTGAAGGCTGGTTTTCTTTAGAATTTGTGTTGTTTTTCTTCTGCCTCCCTCCACCCACCTCATCTCATTTGTTTTGTTCGTAAATCTGCAATTGAGATATGATTGATGGCTGGTGAGTCCCAGAAGAACTAACCAAATACAAATGTTCCTAAACCGTTAATCCATTTAGAGGTGGTATTTCAATAATTTTTTTGTTGTGTTGAGAGGTGGAGCTTACCTGTTTGACACGCATTTGAGTAATAGAAACCTAATGAGCCTTTTCTCATCAGAAAGCTGTCTCGACCTCAAAACAAAATGTATTTGTGAAAAGCCAAATGTTGGCCAAACTTTGAGATGATCAGTTAGTAATAGGAATTCTAATTAGAACCTTGAGAGTTTGGTTCCATTTTCTACCCAGGGAAACAGAGGCTGGACTAGAAACACTGATGGAGAAACTTGTGTCGTCACATTAATTTAGATATATTGAATGTTTTTGATTAATTAGGAGGTTTGTGCTCTTCTTGAACTAGTTAATTCATTTGTTATATTCTGATCTGTCTTCCACAGTGAAGAGAAATAGGATCACTTGCAAGGGATACAACAGAGACTAGAGCCCCACATTTGTTTTAAGCTCTGGTGGTACAGTGTTCTGCAACTGAACACCCCATCTTTATTTCCTAGAGCCGGCTTGCTATTTACCAACCTAATGCTGATTAGGGAGGAAGATGAAAATAAGGAATGGAAAATATTCTCAGAGGAACCTGAAAAAGGAAATTCTGTTTTGATATATGCTACTGTTAATGACTATTTTCAGTTGATGAGGTACCACTGTTTACTTATCTGCAATACTTCAGGCATAGAATCTGGAGGAGGGGCTCTGCACCCCCCTTACTTCAGAGCATACTAGTTCTACCAACAATTCATATTCATTTGTTCTTAGAGAAGGGTTGTTATTAAATAATAATGATGATAATAATCCTTAGACCCATCTCATTCTTTTCCTGGGATTTATCCATTCCTAAATGGGTGGGCGGGGGTGGCAGGAGAGGAGAACACAACTTCTCAAGAAAGCTGGCCTTCAATATTGAATCAGTTGCAAGGTGAGAATAAGGAATGAGGTAAATGTACTCACAAATTAATTAAAACTTACAATTTTTTTGAGTGTTTACTTGTTTACTATCTGCCAGGCACTTAATTAGATATCAGATATAAAAGGATGAATAAGTTATCATTTCTGTTCTTATGCATCACAGCATTCAACTGGAGAAAAGGACAGTTTGTCCCAGACATCAGTGCACTTAGAGCTGTATCTTAGGTCAGATTTCCCAGAAGCACAACCTAAGATGGAGGTCGTTGTGCAAGTAATTCATTGATGGAGTGTTTCCAGAAGAAACCTAGAAGGAAGTGGGGGAAGCAAATTAGGATAGGGAAGAAGCCGAGCAGAGATGTAGGTTCAGCTAAATCTGGCCTCAGGCTGACTTCCAGGGAAGCTCTGGAGTATGAAGAATACCACTGACTCGTCCCACCTTGAGTCACGAAGCCGTGCCTGTATGCTCTTGAATCATCCAGTCAGTTAATGAGGGCTTTCCTCCTAGGCATTTCTGGGCTCCTGTTGGCCCAAGACAATTCTCTGGAGAAAGATAAATATGGACCATTAACAGCCAAGACTTACAGTAGCTCAGAGATACGGGCGTTGGCTCAGTAAAGGTGGCCAGGGTAAGGCAGGGGCTTCCACTGGGTACAAAAATGAATACAGCATGGCTTTGCACCCGGGTAGGTCAGTCTCATTGTGTTGGGTGACACTAAAGAAACAACTACAACACAGTGTGACAAGGACAATCTAAGAGTTTGTCCAAGCAGGTGTGCACACAAGAATGATTATCTAAGTATATGTTCACTGTCACTTTGTCTCATTGCACAAAATACTGGAGATGTTTTTTTAAATAGCTTTATTTTTCTGGTGGTAAAGATCATGATCATGGGAGTCCCTTCAGAGAAGGCAATAACCAAGGTAGATTTACAAGTAATGGACTTTTAAAATATGGTACAGGTGAATGGGGAATTATTAAGAGTGCAGTGTCGAATCTGTGATCCCAAAGTAAATTTCAGCGAGAACTCTTTTTCAACTCTATTGACATTCTATCCCATAATGGCATAATTAAGCACTTACATAAAGATAATAAAATATGTAATATTGTATTACAATATATAATATTTAATTATATTAATTTTAAAATAATATATGATATATTAATTAACTATATATTATTATATTATATTAACTGAGACTTCAAGAAATGAATAAGATCAGATTTTAAGGAAGCAGGCCACTTGTAATCCAATGATAAAAGCCTTTCCACTATAGAAAGCACATGGTGACAGTATTCTCTTCGGGAACTAGAAGGGAGCTATCAGCATGCATGAATTTAATGCCACCAAATATGAGTCAAGATTTGTCAAAAGATATAGATTAAAGACTTTTCTTTAATAATGGACTTGGCCTGTCAAGTTAAATGATTGAGGTGTATTTTCATGAAACATTTTCCAAAGGTAGTATATGATATCCAGTGATATTTTCATTTAACGGTACATTGTTTGATTTGATCCATCTTGGAAGTAATGTTGGCTCTGAGCTCATAGAACCTCGAGTAAAAATAGACCTAACCCAGAACCAGGAACATCTCTAATTAGCAACAGGTTTTCATTTCTTATCATGTACTCCTCCAGAGCTTATTTAGTCCCAGTGGTAATAAGTAAAAAAGTTATGTTTCAGTGTACTTATCTGATGCTCTGCCTACTCAAATATCCATACTCTAAGAACACAACAGAATTAAGTGAGATTTCTTGTATGTGTGCCTTAGTATCAATTTCTCTGGTTTCTGTAGTCATTTTAAATCCTGAAATATAGTGCTTGGCTTAGAGTTTGAGAAACTGGCAGGCCATTCATTTAATTGTGTTCATTATTTATTACTTGAGATTTTCATATTTCATATCCTTTTTTAATATTCTTCCCAATATCTTCCTAGAATTTTCTTCTAATGTGTAACCTGAAAATGTATATTTCATACAAAAAAAAAGAAACTTTCTGTGATCTCCACAATTAAATTACCTTCTATATTTGCTTATTTTACTTTTCATGTGAATGAACACTTTTAAAAATTGCTTATATATCTGACATTCTATTTAAGAGACAAAGTTACGTTGTCTTAAGTGTGGCATCCATTCCTCCATATTTGACGGCTTGGGTGGCAGATGACCACAGAGAGAATTTCTTATGATGAGAGAATAAAGGACACACAAATAGACACTCAAAACACAAACACACACACTCATGGTTAAATGACTCTAGAACAAAAGGCATGGTTGAGGTAATACTTGGAGTTTGCCAGCAATAGACTTTTCCAAAGGTTTCTGGAACAAAGCTACACTGGGAACTATTGGCAATTTATGTCTCTGTGAATTTTGTTATTCTTATTTATTCTTTCCTGAGACAAGGGAATACAAGAGGTCTTATTACATATAACAAGGACAGACAGGCACAGGAAAATCAATCATTTTATTTGCATAATTTCTTTCCTTTTATTTGCATGCTTTCCCTAGGGGTAAGTGAGTAGTTTACACTTTGGGAGCTATGCCTCTCAAGGTTGTGTCTCTGTAAGCAAAGTGGAAAGTTTGCAGTAAGCATCTGGGTAATTTATGAGAGAGGGTAGAAAGAATTCCTGCAAGGGCATTCTCTCTTAGCCAAATTGGCTAAGAAAACTCTGATTAACCTTCTTGGGTATCTGTTCATTTCTATTTCACTGACAATACTTAGACCCAATAATTCCTCTGTGGTTGCAATTAAATCAGAATAGGTCTTGCATTGGCCTGTTTCTCTTTTATATCTTAATATTTTGGTTTTGAACAGGAGAAAGCAAGCATTTGGGGGCACTTTCATCTCTTATGGTCAGTAACATTGTCCTATGTTGGTTACCCCAGTTTATTTTTTCCTTTAGGGTGCATGGCAGCTTTTAAAGCTTTCTGGTGACAGCACTTCGATTTTCCTTTAGTGAGTGTCTCCTCTTTCACTCTCCAGCCATGTGGTTTGGATAAGACAGTGCTCCCTCCTCATCCCCTCACCCATTCTGGACCCTTGAGGAGGTTACCTGACCCACCTGATCACCAAAACACCCCATCCACATCACCAGGATGGGAGCAAGATCCAAACTGGGCCAAGCCACAGTATTCCTTTCTTTGAAACCAGGCAACTCAATTGATATTTTTGTAGGAAGACAGAGGGGATTTCTCTTTTCTCGTGGTTTTAGTTAATAAGTAATTATAAAATGAAGAGACATTTTCTCATTCTCATTCTATTATTAAAAATAAAACATTAGGAGCCATGCTCACTATGTTTGGTTCATCAACTAATACAATTTCCACAATAATTATCTGAGATAGGTACTTATATTATCCTCACTTACATGTGAGAAGCTGAATCTTAGACATATGAAGTAGTTTTTTGAAGGTCATATGTTAATAAATAAATGGCAGTCTGGCTGGACTCTACTAGTCTGACCCGAAATTCATGTTCTTAACCACCACATGTTATCTATAGGCATTCTAGTGAGCTGAAGGAAGGCCTACATTTAACATTTTTACAAACATCAAAATGAAATGTGTATTTGGAACAGAGAAATGAATTGGGGGAAAGTCTGCTCTAGAGAATCAGAGTCTGAGTGACCTTAGTCTCCCAGTTACTGGAGGTCAAGATCTTCACATCTTTGGTAGTGGTGGGACAGAGGTGGGCAACATTCAGTTGAGCTGAATCTTAGCTGCATACCTGTCAGGTTAAATCTACAACTCGAGGCAGCCTGGGAGCATCAAATCACCTTCAATGTGAGTACCATATTCTAGAGTATTCTTAAATGTGCCAAGAATAAGTAATGAGCTTGGCTTGGTGCCCTGCTGTTTCATGTGTTTGTTCATTCATTCATTCATTCATTCATCTATTCAGTCATTCATCCTTTCACTTTTTATTGAGCACCTGCTAAATGCCAGGTATTAGATGCCTAGAATATATTAAAGTATCTGCTCTCAAGCAACTCCTAATCTAGAAGAAGAGATAGTTGAGTTAAAAATAAACCATAATGAAGCAATAAATGTTCAATAATTTTAGCCCAAAAAAAGATAAAAGAAAACAAATTATATTAGAGTGGATTTGGTGACTGGCCCTGTACTGGAATATACAGTTGAGTCAAGGAAGATGTCTCTAATATTTACTTTCATTAATCTTATTTATTTAATTATGGATGCATTTAATTTTTGGAAATATTCCCAGATGCCCGTTCCTGCTGGGGAACACAACAGTTTCTTAAGTAGTAGCCTTTCCCTCTTAAGCTGGCAGGAAGCCATCTAAATTCTTCAGTACCTCTGCTAGAGGCTACATCTAAAGGATTTTATGCTAAAATACTGTGATGTATTTGGGAAAAATACAAGGAATCTGGGCTCCAATTCAACTTAACTGATTACTAGGTGTAGAATATTGTGTGAATTATTTGATATTGCTAGGTCTAAGTTTCTTGAACTATAACATGGGGATGTATATGTAACATTTAGATGAACTTATAAACATGAAGTGCACCTCAGGTTAGAATTCACTCTCAATAAATGTTAGTTTTTTTCCCTTCCATGGTTTCTCAGTTTGTTTTCTCACTTATCAAATTGGAGTAACAATATTTGTAGGACTGATGATTCAGTGGGAGAACATATATTAAAAAATGTTTGGCTTCTTAGATGTCTAATAAATGTCGAATTCCCCTGCCTTTCCTCTTGCATTCTTAAAAATGTAAGCGGCCTCCTACCTTTATTGGAAAAAGTATTTCTCTGGTAAATTCTAAGAAAAAAATCCTACATACTTAAATAATTGCATTCTTGACTCAGGGCCAGTTACAGCTCCCCACTTTGCCTGGAAAGACACAATAAAAACTTAAAGACAAAGTAGGAAGCAGATCACAAGGATATATGTATAATGGAACTAGTTAAAACTTTAGGTAGGATTTTATATATATATATATATATATGTCCTCAATAGGCTTGATCAATATTATCCTGATCTTATGAAAATCAGAGCAATGCTTTGGAATCATAGACAGTACAAGGAAAAACCAGTTACCTTATTTGTACTATAGAAAAAGTGATTTAGAAATAAAATTTTTATTCGTTTGTCACATATATTTTTGTAATATTGGGCCCAAACCTTGAATTATAAAGAAGCCCTGCTGAAAAGTAATTTTCTACTCTAAGTCCATTCTATTTTCATGTATGCTAGAATGACGAATAATGCAGTGTAGAATTGCTTTTTTGATTTAATACTAGCATAGGAACTCCTCTCTAGAATAATATCAATTAAAATTCTCTGTGGCAGATGTGGGTTGTGGGCCTGGTCAAAAGGCATAAACTCCCAACCCCCACTACGATTGTTTTCATAGAGGATTTCTAGGCAGTACTTTGAATGATCTCAGCCATGCACTGCAGTTAATGAAGGAGGCACAATTTCATATCAGGCTTCTTAACTCCTTGGCTGCTGTGGAATAAGGCGTTATTTTTCATTTGGTGGACTGGAACATCCCCTCAGATTAGAGAGAAGGCAGCCCTTTGCAGTTTACAAGCACGGCTCTGTTAGGAGTAAGTAATAATGGCATGGACTCTGATTTTTTATAGTCAATTTTATTTCTGCTTTAAGGAACAAATTCTTCATTACATTTGGAAGCAGAAGCAGAATGGCTGTTGGTAAAAGTTAAAGCATGAACAGCATCAGTGAAGGTAACTGAAATCTACACATTTAAATCTAATTCTATTTGAGGTATTTTTCCAAATAGGTATTAAGCCCCTACTATATGCAAAAGAGTATGCTCAATGCATACGAGTGTATCAATATCCATTATCCGGATTGGTCCACCACTATTGACTATGATCTCCCAATATTATGTAGTTACACAATTCAACTAGTGATGGATAACTTTGATCTACTTCTTGTCTTCTTTTTGTTACCCATAAAGTTTTAGAGCCAACTTACACTCTCAGAATATATTTGCTTAAGTAGAAGCTAATTTCATGAGGGAGATCTCCTGTTCCAACAGTATATCAAGGAATCAAAAAGAAATGTTTTCTGTTCAGCCAGCCTTTCTTTCCTACCAGGATGATCTAGAGTTGACTAGGGTGACATGCATATTCTCCCAGTGATCCCTGCCACTGGTGTTCACCTTTTCATGCAATCCCTTCCCATTGAATGTGTCCTTGCCCAGTGACTTGCTTCTAAACATTAGAACATGAAAAAATAATGGGATGTTATCTCTGTAATTAGGTTACATAAAATTGTGACTTCCATCTTGCCAGCAGATGGAAACTAATGCCTTCTCAATTTGTATATTGCCATGTTGGGAAGGTACACATGGCAAGAAACTGAGGTACACTTCTAGCCAATAGCCAGCTGAACAGACCCTGAAATGACAGATCCTGAATCAGACAATCCAGCCAAGCTATGCCTGAACTCCTGACCCACAGAAACTATGAGATAATAAATATGTATGGTCTTAAACTGCTAGATGTGTGATAATTTGTAAGGCAGCAATAGACAAATAATACCATCGGATAATCCCCAAACCTTTGTTTGAATTCTCCTCAGCCCTACCACTAACATAACTAATAAACTACTAAATTTTTACTTTACCTTATCTTGCCTTTGCTCTTATGGAAACACCATTAAATAGTAAAATGGTCGCAAGACTAAGGGAGCATAAGCATTGTTCCTAGAGTTTCTGGTGTCTTTTCCTGGGTCAACTATTGGGGAAGTTCGGTTGTCTAGTAACACCCATGGGTGATGCAGTGAGGGAACACTCTTTTACACTGCTTATTTCACTTCTGCTAATGTTACACTTAATCCCTTTGAGCCTCTGTTCTTTTATTTATAAAACAAAAACAGTAAGAGCAAAAAACGGACCTTTGTTGAGGTCTACATTGTGTTGAGCTGAGTGCTTTATATTCATAATCAATTTTAATCATCACAATATATCTTAATCTCTGTGCCCAGAATTTCTAAGACAAAGATTTATGGGGGGAAAAAATTAAAAGTATATTATCAGAGTGACGTCAGTGAGATGGCAGAATAGAAAACCCCCGACTCTTCACGCCCCCACAAACAGACAAGTTCAACAGCAAAACATGGACAAATTTTCTTTGTCAGACAAGTTCAACAGCAAAACATGGACAAATTTTCTTTGTAAGAAATTCAGAAACTAGTTAAGAGGCTTGTGGACCCTAGGAAAGCATAAAACTAGCCACATTGAAGTCAGTAGGGGAATTTAAGGCACCTCTCACTACAGTCCCTACCCCCAGCACAACACCATATGACCAAGAGGAAATCCCCCAGATCCTAGCCTCTCTCAGGAAAGAGGAAGCATTGGACCATACATCCAATGCCCCAACTTTTCCAGAGGCTTCCTAGAAGGCTAGCTGCTATCTTGCCTGTCCCAGAGCGCTAATGGGACCTGGCATACTCTAGCCACCTCAGTACCAGTGAGAACAGAGATGGTGGTTTAGGTTGGCATTACCATCGCTCTCACCCGTATCGGCATAGAGTGAGCAGAGGAAAGCATGAGTTCCTGGTCTCTTAACATGGAAGGAAAGAGTTGAGTCACACACTCAGTGCCCCAACCTTTCTGGAGACAAGCCACAGGGCTGACTTCTGTCTTTCTGTCTTAGAGCAAAAACAGGATCTGGCACACTCTTTCTGCCTGGGAGCAAGTGAGAACAAAGATGACACTTTGATCTCATAGCTGCTGTAACGCCTTCCAATGCAGAACAGGACAAATGGGCAAAGAACCCCAGATTCCAGCTTCTCCCTGTACAGAACATCCAGGGATCCAGCTCGTCTGGAGGCTGGCTTCCGTCTTCTCATCTTGGAACACTGATGGGATTTGACATACTCTTGATGCCTATGGGCCACTAAGGACAAAGAAAGGGGGTGCGACTAGCAGGAAGACTGGAAAGGCCACCAAAGTCTCTGGCCAGCCTGAGACCCAACAGGTCCCAAGTAAAATGAACCCAAAGAAATCCATACTGAGACACATTGTAATCAAACTGTCAAAAAGTCTAAGACAAAGAATTTTGAAACCAGCAGGAAAAAAATGACTTGCCATGAGAAGGAAGGAATCCATTAAACTACCACTAGATTTTTCAGCAGAAACTTTGTAGGCCAGAAGGGAGTGGAGCAATATATTCAAGATCCTGAAAGGACAGATCTTGCCAACCAGGAATACTATAGCCCTTCAAAAAGGAAGGAGGGAGAAAGTCTTTTCCAGACAAACAAAAGCTGAGAGAGGTCATCACCACATATATGCTTTATAAGACATGTTCCAGGGAGTTCTTCAAGTTGAAACAAGAGGACTTTACCAAGCAATCTGAAAGCATCTGAAAGTGCAAAAATCGCTGGTAAATATATAGACAAATACAGTTTAATAATGTGATGGTGTGATACTGTGATGGTGATGGGTAAATCACTTTTAATTCTAGAATAACAGTTAAAATACAAAGATTTTATAAATAGCTAGAAATATAAAAACATGTTAGTGGATACATATTTTTAAATATGTTCATGTGACATCAATGGGATGTGTGCCAGATCCTGTTTGTGCTCTAAGACAGAAACTAAAAGTATAGAGTTTTCATATGTGTTTAAAGTCCAGTTATCAGCTTAAGAGACTATTAAAAGATATTTTTGTAAGCTCCATGGTAACCACAAAGAAAATACCTAGAGAAGATACACAAAAGAAAAAGATAAAGGAATCAAAGCATATCAATAAAAAAAAATCAGTGAAACACAAAGGAAGACATAGATGAACCAGAGGACATTATGCTAAATGACATAGGACAGTCACAGACAGATAAATACTTCATGACTCAACTTACATTAGATGTCTAAAATAGCCAAGGGCATAGAAGCAGAGTAGAACGGTGGGTTTAGGGGAGGAGGTTGCTGGGGATAGTTGTCCAATGGGTATGAAGGTTCAGTTACACAAGATGAGTCAGTCCCACAGATCTGCTGTACATTGTGCCTGCGGTTAACAGGACTGTATTGCACACTTAAAATTTTGTTAAAAAGGTAGATCTCACGTTAAATGTTCTTTTAAAAAAATTAAATTGTCAAGGGCACTCCTCCTGAGGGTAAATAGAATTTAATCCTTCTGGGGAACAAGGGGAGGTTATATAGAACAAACACCTCAGTTATTTTGCTCAGGGGATGAGGTAGCTCAGTGATTACCATGCATTCCTCAGTCATTTTTACTTGAAGGCCCATGGAGGAAGCTAGGGGGCATTAATTCCCACAAAACTGCCAGCCCTTCCCACATGTGAACAGAAAGGGTTTCCTGGTCAGAGGAAACCTGAGGCAAGTCAAAGGTGCCGGCTGGGCAGTTAGAAGTTGGGCAGAGCAGGCATGGGTGTGGTTAAGTCTGAAGGATGTAGGCAGAACACCAACAGTATGACTTCATAGGTGTGATACTTGTTCCATTTTGCAAAAGGAGAAACTGAGCAAGGAAAGGTAGAATCCTTGCTCAGTCTCTCAGTTTCACTAGAGCAGAGCTGAGAATAAAAATCCAGGGAAGATATGAAATAATACTTATCCTACAGGATTGTTATGAGCTTAACTATACTTCAAATGCACCTAGCAAGCAGTGAGCATTCAGTAAATAGCAGGCTCCCCATAATTGTCATGCTCCCATATGCCTGGAGTTTTCCAACAAAAGACTGGACAGCTTGGTCCATAAAGGACCAGGGGTTGGGGACCTGTGTTTTAATCTCAGCCACACCAGCAATAATAATGATTTGGAGCATTGTGATACATTTACTCACTTCTTTGTGGTGTGGTAAAAGAAAAAAAAATCAGTTCTTCCCCTTTAAATGTAATTTTGATGAAACAGTGAAATAGTAATCTTTCTTAAAAATCTTGAAATTAATGAAAAATGAAGTGGCACATTCTTTTGTATGACTCAGCATTTTTTTTGTATCATTAATCTACAATTACATGACGAACATTATGTTTACTAGGTTCCCCCTTCACCAGACTCTTAGCATTTTTGTACCCTCCTTATCTCTTTCACATACACCTATTAATGCCTGGTTGCTACCATAGTTAATATACATTGCTATATACAATATTTTAATTAAAGTTTGAGTAATGTAGGAAAGACACTATCTTTAGACAGCCTTGAGAATCCAGTGTGATCAAATTTTTAAAACTTTGACAGATGAAAAGGATACCTCAAGATAATTCCTTTTACTAGTAAGATTGAATATCTTTATAGACATTTTAGGGCCACTGCTATTTTCTTCCTTTAATAATATGAATTTTCCATTGAGTTAGACAGAATTTTAAGGTGAGAATCAACCTAGGTGACAACTTGATTTCAGCCTCATGAGACCTGAAGCACAGAGCCCGGTTACACCATGTGAGACTTCTGATCTCAGCACTGTGCGAATATGTGATGTTTTAAACTGCTGAATTGGTGTTAATTTATTACACAGCAATAGGAAAGTAGTGTATCCATGTTTCTACATAACATTCATATTTATCTTTAAGACCATCACAGAATATGCCATCATTTGCCCCTGGCATAATTATTTCTTTACAGTTGATCATTTAGGTTGCTTTTAATTGTTCGCTATTATAAATACTGCAGCAATGAACATGTCCCCACACATAGCTTTCCCCATATTTATCTTTTATCATTTTATTTGCTTTTGTATAGAGCAGATAATATATTACCTGTTTCAAAATCCAAATGTACAAAATGATGAACAGTGAAGAATTCTCACTTCCATGCCTTGACTATACAATTTCCCAAGCCCCAAACAATCCAAGTATTAAATTATTTTGAATCCTTCTTGAGACATTTTGTCTTAATGATCACATACCATATCCATTCTTCTGGATCTTGCTTTTTCACTAAACAATATATTTTGAAGACTTTCTATATCAGCACCTAAAGAATATCCTCTCTCTGGCTGAATAATATTTTATTGTATAAATATACCAAAATTATTTAACATTTTTGTTATTTAATCATAAATATGCCATAATTTATTCTGCTGTATAAAGTACCACAATGTATTTATGGCTGGACATGTAAGAGTTTTGAAAATTCTGTTCCTGGTCACAATGGGCAGATAATATGGACAAAATTCCCTTTTGGACAACCCAAAAAGCAATAAGTGCTTTTCATTTTGTTTTGTTTTAAGATGCCTGCCTGAAGATAGCAGAGAGCTAAGAAAAGAGTTCTGAGGAATTACTTGGTCAGTTGCTGAGTGGAATAGATACTCACAACTATGAGCCCAGCATTTGAGGCTGCTTTACACCTGCTCAGTGAGAATGCTGAGGACTTTGGGGCAGTCTCGTGGGGCTAAGAGGAGTCTGGGCCCCTCCGAGGCAGCAGAGCCCGGGTCAGTCCCTCGGCTTTGGGACAGCACTCCAGGGACGGGAGTGAGACAGTCTGGAAGTGAGAATTAATCTCAAGTGACAAACCTCATAAGGAACTGGCCACATCCTCTTAATTCCTGAAAGTGGATTGAGATAATCCAACATTGTTAATAGCTCTTGGCTGAAGCAAAGGTAAACCTTCTCTTAACAAGCTTGGCTTCAGATTATTTTTAGAAACAATTTTACAAATACAAAGTCCCCACCACTAAAACCAGCCAAAGTAAACAAACAACACGGGAGGAGACATGACAACCTGAGAAAAATTATTAGAAACCAAAAAAAAAAAAAAAAAGAAAAAGACATATCCACAGGGGTCCCAGAATTTCAGAGACCAACTTGAAAATAAGTTTCTACTGTTACTATGTCCAAGGCAGCAAAGGAAAAAAAAAAATAATGATTCAGTGGAGAATTGGAAACAATATTGGTTTTAATCTTTTGCTCTAACAAATAGGGCAACACTGGATGTACCTGTGCAGGTGAATTTGTATACAGGAGGAACATGTGGACCTGGTATTTCTGTTACAACTGCAAGCAATTGTAATTTTGATAGCTACTGATAAATTGTTCTCCCTAGAGGTGTTACCAATTTACATTTCTCACCAGCAATATGAGAAACTGGCTATTTCCTAATACTTTATATAATCCATATGTTAACAAATTTTTAAGTATCTTCTAATACGGGTGAAAATGGTATCTTAGTGTAATTTTTGTGTGAATTTATCTTCTTGTAAGGTTGAAAATGATTGCATATGTTTAAGAGCTAATTTTTTTTCTTTATATTCCCCTCTTTTTTTGGATTATTGATCTCTTTCTTAATGATTTATGGAAGCTCTCAAGATATTAGAGAAATTGACACTTGTTTTCTAAGATACAAATTGCAAATACTTTTCTCATTTTTACCTTTGAGAATTTTGACTTTTGTTACTGGGAGTTTTGCTATGTCAAAAGTGTTCATTGTCAAATTTTCATGTTTTTTGTTTATTACTGCTGTTTTTTATGTCATGTTTAGGAACACCTTTGTCATTCAAAGATTATGCATCAAAAATTGCTACCATGGTTTTTCTTTCACTTTTATGGTTTCCTTTTTAAATTATGTTATTGCTCCAACTAGACATTTTTTTCAAATGGCCATCCAGTTATTCTGAAACCATTTATTGAATAATCCTTCTGTTCTTCACTGACTTGAAATCCCACCTTTATCATAGACTTAATTGCTGTATACAGTTAGGATCATTTTTTGAGTTTTTTGTTGTTGTTGTTCTTTGGATCTATTCACAGATCTCTAATATGCTTTGTAAATTATTTTCTCTTATACAATATTTTATTGTCTATTAAGGCTTGCCTTTTTCAACATTCTTCTTTTTTAGAATTCCCTGGATATTCTTACTTATTCTTTTACATTGACTTTGAAATCAGCTCCTTTGTTTCCTAAATAAACCTGTTTGTATTTTTAGTAAAGTTACACTAAATTTATAGATTGATTTGGAAAGAATTTGACATAGAATATTTTCAACCAAGATCATTGTATGCCTTGCATTTGATCAAATGTTTTAGTCTCTCGAAAGAATCTTAACAGTTTTCTTTATCTAGATTATAAACACTACAAGTACTTTCTCTTAGTTTTTTTCTTTTGTTCCATTGTGGATGGAGTCTCTTTCCTCTATGCCTATAAACTGGTTTTTGTTTCTATCTGGAAGGCTATTAATTTGAAGATATGAAATTTTTGCCCCATCTTCTTGCCAAATTTGCTTGTTCTTTATAATAGAAAAACTACCAAAAAAAATGGAAGAAAATCTTTTTCTGTACATTCTCTTTGGTTTTTAAAATATACAATAAAATAATAAATATTCCTTCTTTCTAATTTTCATACTTTTAATTTCTTTCTTTGGCTTCACTGTATTGGATTACACTTCCAGAACTCAAGTTAAATAGCAGTACTGATTGTTATTTATTTATCCTAGATGAATAACAAGAATGAGGCTACTGATTCAAGTAAAATAAATCATGTATTATTTTGGTAAGTGAGAAAATGACCTTCTGGTTTTAATTTACATTGGCTGTATTACCAGCAAGTTTTAACATTGTTTTTTCTTTACATTTCCTGTTTTCTTCTGGGCCTCCAGTGTAGGGTAGAGTTGATCATGTTTGCTCAGGTCATGGAACATTATCACTTGTGGGCCATGCAAGCTCCCTCATATTTTTAAAAATTATTTATCTTCATTTACCACTATATTCTATATTCTTATCCATTATAAGTTACCATCACTGGGATGGGTGTTTTACCATGTGTCTTACTAAGTACTATGTTTCTAAAACCCATCCTATTATTATGTGAAAATCTGATTTGTAGCTCTACTGTCTTATTAAATTTCCTGGTGTGCATGCATCATGTTTTACCTACTCGTACTCCAGCTGATGGACTCTCAGTTTGCCCCTAACTCCCCGCCAAATTCTTTCCCTACACCTATGGAGATGGTCTGAGTATTTCTTTGGGATCTTCACTCCAGATCTTCGGTTATATGAATATATACCAGTAGTACCAGCTGGCTCCTCAGAAGGACATCACCAGTCCTCACTCTTATCAATAGGGCATGAGAACTGTTAAACGCCCACAATCCCCACCAGTACTTGTATAAAAGATGGTGTATACGCTGATTCCTTGCATTTTAATTTCCTTGTGTAATAATGATTATTCATATGTTTTTTCTAAGTATTCATTTTTAAATATATCATCTATATTCTTTATAAAAAATACCAGTTTCATATTATTGCTATGCAGGTTTCTCAATATATTATTAATGTTTGAAAGATTTGTAGGGTTCCTTCAAGCATTATAAATTTGTTTATAAAACATTTTTTTAAAAACTTCTATCAGGAGTTTCTACTTTTTGTGAGAGGGATTTCCTTTTAATTTTTCCACAAGCTGCTTGTCTAAATACAACAGAGAAGTAGCTAAGAATTCCAAAAAAATCTAGGATAAGGATGAGGGGGCTCCAGGAAGTCAATGTAGGCACGACGATCATTTTAGAAATACATTTACTCATCATTTAATAAACATCTAGTAAACTTATTATGTGCTGGGCACTATACTAAATGTTGATGATACAGAGATGAGTAAGACAGTCACCTCCCCTAAAAAACACACGTCCAGGGAAAGAGAGAGCCAAGTAAAAACAAATGAATTGCAAGTATGACTACATAAGCATTAGAAAAGCACAGAGCAGAGAGGTTTCTTCCATTTTATGACTCAGATTTTCTGGTGTTGTTAATATGTTTATTATATTGATGACACATTTTCAGAATCATATTAAAGGAGAAAAAAAAATACAGATGAATCCATTGATTGTTGGATTCAGTCAACAAATATTTAATGAATGACTCATTTTGTCATTGTGCCATTGTAGGGAAACAAAAACGATAACCTTCAAAGGGCAGAAAATTAGTGTCTGATTGTAAAACTCCCAGTAGAAGCAGTTCGCTGTGATTCACACAGCACAGTGATACAGAGTGCTTAACATATTCCTCAGTAATTATGTTGGGAGTCAGAGATCTTAAAGTGTGTGTGTATGGGAGTAAGCACTTTCATTCTGTGGTTGTGGCTACATAATGCTAATTCCATCTTGTTTTACTAAGAATAAACAAAGATGCATTACACAGAAGAAATGTTTCCCTAAGGCAGTGGTTTTGCAGGCATGGATAGTGACTTAGGGGCTTCATGATGTCCTCGGTCAGAGATGTAATGGGAAAAGTCAGTGTTCTTCAGTAATCTTCCACCACTATCCCAGGCTAAGGGACATTTTCCATGAGAGGGAGTTGGGTGCATGCAGATTAAATGGTATGTGACAGCAGATCAGAGGCTGACTATGGAAAAAATCTATGAAGAATCCTAAAGGCTAGAAGTGATGTAGATTTTAAAACTAGAAATAGTCATTTTATTTATAAGTCTGTAAGGAGGTATTTTGAAGTAATTTTGGACTATTGTTTCTCTCACTTCCCATGAGGAAATATATTGGCCCCTGCGTTGCTGCCCATCATCCATTCTAGTCTTCTCTCATTATGTAGCAGCCTAAGGTTTAGATGGGACTGACTCCATCCTTCAATCAACTTGAATAATCCCATCCTCCTTACCTACTGATCGGCTCATTGGCAGCCAGGGAGGTCTGCATAGAGGAGGAGGATTGACTAGACTTTGAAAACAGAGCAGAATTTTGGTAAGTGGAAAGCAAATCCTGGTAAAAGTAAAGAAACAGCAGTATGCAAGGTTTGTTCAGGGACTATAAGCAATCCTTTTTAACTATGCCATACTGTCTATCTCCCAGAGCTGCCCAAGTGATTAAATTCAATTCTTACATTCAGTAAGCAATTATTGAATGGAGCATAGGACTGAACTAAGTAACAGACTGGCTCCAAAGGAAGTTGCCTTAAGGTTGAAAAACCCCACTGTAAAGATGAACCCATTGATTTTGGAACTAAAAAGGTTTAAGACATAATCTAGCACAATCCATTCAGTTTCAAATATAGAAACTGAGGCTCTGAAAACTTAAGTAAATGGAAGCAGCAAAGCATCCAGGGAAAAGTATAAGTTGTAAGAGTCATTTGAACCCTCTTACTTTATTTTCCATCACAGGAAAGTGGCAATACTAGCAGAAAAAGATGTTGCAGTACAGGGACATAGCATAGGCAAAGCACCTCGGACAAAACAGATCCTGAATACATATCCCCTTTCATTTCTCTATTTCCTTTATTGTCAGTAACCTAGTATTTCTGTGGCAGAGTTAGGACTAACTCTCTCTTGACTCCAAAGACATCTTCCTGCACAGGGCAGTGATCCATTGTTGGAAATCCCATGAGAAGGAACCACAAAGGCCTGCCACTCTCTCCAGAAATGAGCAGCTATCTTTCCAAACTCATCTTGTTGTCCTGTGCATATACCAAGCTCACTATCTTCTCTAGACCTGTTTCCTAAGCTCTCTCCTATAAAAATGGTTTTCTTCTTCCTTTCCAACTGTCCAAATCCTCTCATTTACTTACTTATTCATTCATACAGTCAGCCTGAATAGAATCAGTGAGTCATCAAACATTTATTGAGTAGTTATGTGGTCAGCCCAGGGCTATAATTTGAAATTACAGCTCCAAAGAGAATAGCCCTGCCTTCAAGAAGTCCAGCTGGAGTCAGTCTAGTTGGAGCACAGATACGTCACTGCACAAGTTCAGGGATAATGTTATAGAGGTATGGGTATGATATCTCGGGAACATTGGCTGAGAGAAGTTGAAGTCTGCCTGAAAGGTCTCTGCCATTGTTCTACTCCAGTTACATATTCATCGTGCTCTTCTTTGCCTCCTATGACACAGAGAAGGCCACACACAGTTGATCCCATAGTTTGCGTGCTGATTCCTATCATTGCAGTGGTGCCAGACTGTGCACAGGTATAAGGCATAGCCAGAAAGGACCAAAGCAATCCATGCAAACAGAGTAAATCAAAGAGGTACCTCAGGTTTATCTGGAAAAGCAATGGGTCATGCCCAGGGGTAGAGGGTGGATAATTCCTTCCCTAACAAACTTTACGAAGGGCCTGCTATAGAGTTCCTATATCGTGGATGCAGTCAGAATTATCTGGAGAGCATCTGAAATATACAGATGCCTGGAGTCTAAACCTAGATGATGGAAGCAGGATCTTTGGGGATGAAGCACAGGCACATGGAATTGTAAGTGACATATGATTGATTCTGGTGATTAATCAGTAGGGGTTGGGAAGCACTGGTCTATTTTGTGCAACACATTTGCAGAACACTGAGAATACAAACATGAATAAAACACAACAAGCCTTATTCCTCAATTAGAAGACAAGTCTCTGCTCTAGCAAAACTGATAGTCAGGTGGGAGAGAGAGGAAATTCAAGATACCCAGTCCCAGACAAGATCTTAGAGATAGGTACAAAGTGAGGTTGAAAGAGAGATGGGAAGGGACAACTCAATTTTGGGAAGGAGAGGAAGCTTTCTAGAAGAGGTAGCATTTGAGATGAGACATGAAGGATGTTTAGGGATCTTCCAGATGAAGGAGGTAGAGAAGGAGATGCATCCTAAACATAGGCCTGAGCCTCCAGCTGCCGAGGGACTTGGCCAGCAGGTCAGATAACCCAAGAGAGAATCCTGAGAAATGTTAGGGTGCTTACATCTGAGGTAGGGTTCTTACCTGTGACTGAGGTGGAGACTGTGATGCTACAGCGTGTGTCACTGATTGACAGCCTTTTCATACTCCACTTTCATTTCTTTCAACCAGACATTTTCTGGATGTCTTTGTGCCTAGGAGACAGCCATAAACAGAATTTGCAATGGGAACACACCAGAGGGGCAACACTTCCCTCAAATTTGAAGCCAAAGAAAAGCTCCCTGAGGAAAGTCTGAAGAATTAATGAAACTAACATAAGAGGGGGGAAGGGCAAAAGGCGCCGAGTCGTTCTGCAAATGCAAGGCCTGGAGATGAGAGTGAGGTTGCAGATTCAAGGACCTTCAAGTTCAGTGTTTCTGGAGCAAAGTAGCAGGGAGAGATAGTGGCTGTGGAGAAGGCTGGGGAGGAAGATGTTCTCCAAGCTCTGAAAAGGCTTCTTAAGCTCTGCTGGAGTGTAGACTTCATCTAGTTGGCACTGGGGGCCCTGATTGTTTTATGCAGGCAGTGACAGGGTCTGATTGACTTCTGTGAAATTCAGAGCACTCTGAGCATATGTATTTTCTTTCTCCAACAAAATTGTAAGCATACTTTCAAGGATCATATCTTGATTCTTTCTTTCTTTTTTTTTTTTTTGTATTGCTAGGAGTGCTTAAAGAGTTTAAAGACACATGTTAAAAGATCAGTAGTTAATGGATTCATTAACTAACTGAAAGGCACAGACGCGTACTTGAGTTAATGTCATAATATGGACACAGCATTCCTGTGTGGTACCTGATACTTAGAGATCTCAAGCGTTCTTAAGCTGTGCTTCTCAATTTTAACATGTACACATCACCTGGGCCTCTTGTTTAAAATGGAGATTCTAATTTATTATCTCTTTGGTGGGGCCTGTGTTTCTGCATTGCTGACGAGCTCCCAGATGCCTTTGCTGCTGTTTTGGATTTGTACAGTGTGAATGGCAGGAATCTTAAAATTCAGTTGTCTTATTTGGAAACATTCTGGTGGTAAGGTCATCAATGAACTGTGGAACTTTCTGCAGGGATTGTATAAATGGAGAGACTGCACCACGAGAGACTATGACTCCTTGTCTAAGACCCTCTACAGATGCTTTGGGACCAGTTTGGAAGGCAGTCGCCTGTGTTTGAGGCCCCTGGGTAGACATAGGTGTTATTTGCCTTTAAGGGAATTTCTGATGCTGCAGCCAGTTTCTCCCTGACACGGCCAAATATTGAGTTCCACAAGAAAATCCATTAGTAACAGTGGAGTTGATAATAGAACAGAAGATAAAGTCAGAGGGCTCTAAAAACAGCATGCTATCAGCGTGTAATTTGTTTAGCCCTATGTAGAATAGTCTTTTCTTGGGAATTATCAAGTTTGAAATTTGATTATGAGCCAGTTTGTAATTTCTTGATACTTTCCTCTTTTCCTCTGTTCACTTTCTCATACTCATTGTCATATAAGGGCAAGCTGGGTGGCCCTTACACCTCACTAGCTTGTAGTTATAAAGACAGCCACATGCATTAGGCTGAAGTCTGCTGGCTGGGTGCCGCTCGTGACTATGAACAGGAGCTTGGTCTTAATGTTGAGGACCTTTGGCCTTTCTGCTGGCTCTCAGAGAGGCCCCAAGTTTCCCAGTGTGCACGTAGTTGTTGCCTACACTTCTCCAATCCTGCAGCCGTGGACCCACCACAGCTGCACCGTCTCAGAGAGCTCCCCACCACGCTGCTGGTCTCCTTTGCACCCTCACCAGGCATGGGTGTGACCATTGCTCACTTGGACCAAAGCTGCCACACCCTTGTGAGCCTAAGCTAAAAGATAGTCTGGGGTGGCAGCAAAGAGGATTATTTCTGTAGACAGAACACAGGGTATCAGCTGTGTGATTTGGGTGAGGTGTCTAACCACTCTAAACTGTTGATTCCTTACCTACAAAATGAGGTTAACTAGAGTTCTATAATCTCAAGATTGTTGAGAAAATAAGGTAGTCCACTTAAGCTCCTAAAGCTTCATTCCTGGCACACAGAAAATGCCCAGTAAGTGTTCACCTTATTCTCACTGCTTTTCTCCTTATCACTATGGTTTTGGCCTGAGTGAGCTACATTTTTACATCAGTTGACCAATTGGTCTATAAGGTTTCCAGGACATGGCTGATGGCTCAGATAAGAGAAGGGGATTAAAATCGGGGGAAGTGCAACTGATACTTAATATGAGACTCTCAGAAATAATAGACCCAAGTGTGTTCTCCCATGGTCCCTTTTAGGGACCTCCTTGCATGTCTGCAGGACTGTCTATGTCAGAAGACATTTTTCCTGCACATCAAAAGAATGTCCTTTGACTAACCGAGATTCCTTTAAGTCCAAGCTCAGATTAAGTTTTGTCATCCTGTTCCATTTCCTTTTCCAGCATAAACTCCTTTTTGGGACTGACAGTAGGAGTCTCCACTCCCTTGAAAGAAAGCCTTTATCCTACTCAGGGGTGCCACCTTCCCTTGGAATGAAGGCCAGTGTCTCTTTCCTCTTCCCAGTCTTGCTCCAGGATCAGTCTCTTTCCTTTGCACACAGGATAACTGAACTCTGGGCTCAATTCACACTTAATTTCTATTCGGGTTCACATGAGAGATAACCTTTTATAACAATGACAACGAATGTTTCTCTTTTCCTTGCCCCGCTGCCTCTAAAATGATCTTTCTAAATCATGCTGATTATTTCACTTTTTTGCTTAAAGCCATCATTGTCCCCACTGGCACTTAGGAGGCAAAATTATGTTAGCATAAGAGGTTCTTTGTGTGCTGTCCTTCTTGAGATGCCCTCTGCTCCTCTGTTTTCTCAGAAAATGCTCATGCAACCCTCATGATCTGGCTCAAATCTGACTTCCTCTGTGGATTCTTTTTAGATCCTGGCTGGCACCTCATATCCAAGACAGCAGCCAGGCTCCCTCCCCGATTCCCCCACGGCACTGCGCATTATCCCATCACATCAGAACATATAATAATCCAATAAACCACTTCCAGTTCTGCTTCCCCATTTTAAGGCGAGCTCGTGAGCACTCTAGTCACAGGAGTGGCCCATGAATGAACTAATGTTCCCCTTGCATTTGACCAAGTTCTTTCTCATCTGCTTTTCCCTCTGATCCGTATATAGGTTTGTAAGATAAGTAGGGCAAGTATTAGTGTGATCTCCTCTCTATGCATGAGAAAAGGAGGTCCTGGCAGCCAGGTGACTAGTCCCCAGTCACTCCATCACCCGAGTGAGGGAAGAGGGAAGTAAACTCAGACTGAGTTCTTTGAACTTTAATTCCATTGCCCATTTTCATTAAAACTGAACCCTGGTGGGAAAATGGTAAGATCTCAAGGAAGATAAGATCATGGCACCAAGGAAGACTGAGAGGAGATGGTGACATACTGAAAAACCACAGCTGCAGAATTACTAGGACTTGCAGGTAAAGCTGTTGGGTGTAATGAGAAGCCTGGGGTGCACTACTGGCAGACTTTTAGACTTGAGAGAAGATGCTCTTTGACTAAAACTGAAAAATGGGGATGGAGGTGGAGAGAAACACCATGAAAAATATTTTTATGCAAAACCAGATTACACTTAAAATCTGGTTCAAGCACCACCTCGCAGAGAGAGCATCAGTCCTTTTCAGCAGGCCCCTGGATTGCTCTAAGCGACCATGGATAATTTTATGAAAATCTTGAATGGCTTCTAAAAGTCCTTTCAAAAGCTGAAAGCAAAACAAACAAACACGAAGTCCTACAGAGCCGAGAATAAGCCCCAGAGAGACTGAGAGCAGTGGAAATAGTTACGGGAGGGAAAAGGAGACCGCCGTGTACCTTGTTTCAAACCCCACCCACTTGCAAGACCCATGGGCAGCCTGAGCTTGGCTGGGGGGCTGCAGGGGAGGCGCCAGGACGGGAGGGCTCAGAGCTCATTTCAGACTCAAGGCCAACATCCACGGAGACCTTGAGTTACATCATTGAAACTGTCTGGACTTTAGGCCCCTTATGCCAAATGCGGTTTCCAGAAAAAGGATCCGCTGCATATTTGGAAGCCCGTCAACTAAAAGTCATCTTGTCACTTTTGCACATGAGATTTTTTCATTTGTCAAGAGCATATTATTTTGCTTAATTATGGGCTTTGAGGAGATGGCATAGAGGAGAGGAAAAAGTATGAGCTTGGAGTCAGACAGACCTGGATCTGAATCAGGGCTCTGCCATCCACCAGCTCTGTGGCACTACCCTGGTGGGCCTCAGCCACCTGGTGCCTGAACTGAGAATAATCTTGTAATAATGACCTATATTGTAGGGTACTTGTTAACACTGCATTGTTAACACATATCAAGAATCTTGTGTTGTTCTGCTTTTCAGATATTTAATAATCAATAGCTAGTTAATTAGTAAAGTGTCTGACTTTTAACACAATAACATTTGGCAAATGAGATTTCATATTCACTCCAGAAGTATATGTCTGGTGGTATTATATATATATATAAACAGGTTTTGCTTGTAGAGAACAGTATTTATATTCAATTTCCATTGCCAATGGACCTGCTGTTATTCAGTATCAAAATTCCTCCCCAAGCTCATCCCTCCTAGGAAGCTTTCTTAGATGGAGCCTTAATGGTGCCCTACTGATGCTAATTCAGCACCTTAACATGTAGTTGTTTTTATATACTTGTAGCTTATTTTTTAATCATCTATGCCATGATTAATTACACTCTTCTTAAGGAAGGGGAGCATCCAGAGAGAGATAAGGTCAGAACACTATTTCCATCATTCAATCTCTCACTACTGGAGACTTCACTCTTCATTGCAGTGTGGGGATAATATCTGGTCTATCTTAAAAAAGCTTTCTTTTTTCCTGAAAAACAAAAACCAAACAACCAGGTAAGATCATAAGTGGAAAAAGATTTTATAAATTATAAAAGACATGTAAATGCAAGCTATTACATGATTTTTGCTATAGATCCTTTTGCAGCAAACAGGAGAGGTCTTTGTGCTGTGGCCACCTGTCTAATGCTGTTGGGTGACTGGTGTTCAATGTCTGGGAGTCACCTTGAGGTTACTAAAAGCTTCCCTCCACCACCGGATGTTGGGGGATTGAGCAACATTCTTGAGTAACTGTCTTCTCTGACTCATGTACCTTGCAGGCCCCATGGTGACCTATGTGTTACCCAGGTTAAGCAAGGAATTTCCTCTTTGGAGTTGTTTAAGGAATAGCCCCAAACTTTCAGCTTAGTATTTTGTTTACACGTCTCCCAATACTACCTACCCAGGTAGCCACAAGACAAATCTGTGCTGCTGTTGGATTCAGCTTTGCAGAAATGTGTCTGAGTACAGACTCTAGGAGGGGCACAGAATCTCCACTCCTCTTATGAGATTCTATTCATAGATACCCATTTCTCCTTAAAGACCCAGTTGGGATGGAAGAGCTTAGATTATGTCGTAGTGTGAGTGCCAACAAGCAGTCAAGAGATACCTTTTGGATATACTTGGCTATCTTTATTTCCTTACTTTCTCTGTTTCTGGTTTCTCCTTTCTTTTTCTTTAGTCCTTTCTCTTTCCTAACTTTCTCTTTCTATACTCTCTCCTAATCAATAGACCCACCATGGCATTCCCAAATGTAAGTCATTAGCTTCATTAAAAGTCCTGAGAATGCAACTGTTCTAGACACTTGATCCAAATCTAAGTCTCTCACCCCTTGCTGTGTTTTGTAATTATCTGGGGAGCTAAAAGATACTGATACCTGTAACCTGACTGAGTTAATATCTCTTGGAGGTGGATCTTGGGCCTGATATCTTTTAAGAGCTTCCAGAATGATTCTAATGCACATCTAGGTTACATTAGTTGAAGTTACTTGGAAAGTGAAGATATGACAAAACTATTCTAATAACAAAATAAGATTTTTGGCTCAAAGTGCTGCAGTCATGTGGTTTGGCCACACTTGCTTATTTCCTATCCACCAAGCAACAAGTGCTTTTTGAGAACCACAGAAAGAAGAGTTGGTTAAGCGTAGGCAAAGCTTCTAGGCGAATTTCAAAGATAAAGTGAATAGCCATGAAATGCTTCAAAGCTAGTATTGGTTGGAAGCATACTCTGAGCCATCTGCTACACCAACACCTTTATATATTTTATATCATTTATCTTCTCAACATATGAACATTATTATTCTTCCCAGTGGGCAGACGAAGAAACAGAGGCACTAAGTGATTGGTTAAGTATCTCAATATCAGACCACTAGTTAGAGGTGGAGCCGAGAGATTGAATACAGGCAGTTTGACTGCACTCTGCCTTTTAATCATCATATGATACTTCCTCTCTATATTGACAGAAAAGATGAAAATGAAAAATTTACTGAGTTTTCAGTTAGAATCACTGGGGACCTATGTAAAAAGTACTTTGCTCAGGTCACACCTTGGGCCAAGTTACTTCATGTATCTCAAGAATGGGACCCAGACATTAGTATTTTTTTAAGTGCCTTAAGGGACTCCAAAGTGCAGGCAAGATTGAAAACTATTGGATCAGAGGAAAGAGAACAATACAGATGAGAATTGTCAGGGAAACTTCATAGGTAATATATTACTGAACTTGGCATGCAACAGAACAATGCCCTCCCTCTGCCAGATGTGTCCATATCCTGATCTCTGGTACCTCTGAATATGTTACCTGATGTGACAAAGGAAGGAAGGATGCAGATGGAATTAAGGTTGTTAATCAGCTGATGTTAAAATGGGGGATTAGTTGGGGTTACTGAGGAGGACCCAGTGTGATCACAGGGGGCCTTAATTATGGAAGAAGGAGGCAGAAGAGGAAGGAGAAAGGTGGCAGCATGAGAAGGACTCGGCCCAGTGTGGCTGGCTTTGAAGACGGAGAGTGGACTCAAGGGGTGCAAGTGGCCTCTAGAGACTGGAAAAGGCAAGGAAACAGCTTCTGTGAACCCCGGAGCATCCAAAGTGAGCACAGGCTTGCCAACCCCTTGATTCCAACTCAGTGTGACTCATTTTGGACTTCTGGTCTCAAGAACTGTTAAGAAAATGAATTCACATTACTTATGGTGATTCACTCCGCAATAATAGGAAATCGACATAGTGCCTTAAAAAAAAGAGAGGTTTAGAGAAATGTGTGGTGAGAGTGAGAAATGCCCACTTAACTGCAGATTAGATTTTCTGTGTATAATCACCTATATACTGACCACCTTACAGCTCTGGCCTAAACACTGCCTCTTCAATGAAGCCATCAGCAGCCTGATGTTGAACCAGGATTCAAACCCCTGCCTCTGGACTCTAGAATCAAGGCTCATTCCAGTGACCATACTTTGTACTCTTTGTGAAACTCTGGTGGCTTTTCTCATCTCACTTAAACAAAAGGCAAGGAAGGATGATGTCACACAGAACCGTCTGCTTGTCACTACCAAATACTTGACTGTTTAAAGATTGATCTGATAGTCATGTGCAAGAAGGATGGAAGTAAATAAAGCTGGGGCAGTCTGATCAGTCAGGAAACTGGACAACAAACAGGCTCCTGGGGATTCAAATTCCGATTGGCAGCAGTAATGGTGGCAGTGGAAGCGGAAAGGAGAGGAGGAATACAGGAAACCTGGGAAGAAAATTAATCCAAGAGAAATTGTCCTATCGAGAAGGACCACAGAAGCGCAAAGCCAAGGACAACTCCAGGCTCTCAGGCGCAGCAGACTCAGAGGGTAGGTGGTGGTGCCCCGGACAGATGTGAGGGTGCTAGACAAGGGAACTAGTTTCTGGCCTTTGTCCTGGGAGGGAGACTTTAGATCCTGGGACTCTCCCAAGTAATAAAGAGTGTCTTTCTCATTCAAACGAACTCACTAGGCCCCTAGATAATTTCAGCATGGGGGCTGATTGCAGAAGACCAACCCAACCGTGCTGATTAGTGTTGGGACTTTGAGCTATCTTGACTTCTAGGGCATGGAAGAGGGTTGGAAACTGAGTTCAATCAGTCATGCTCATGAAACCCCAGTAAAAGCTCTGGACAGTGGAACTTCTGGTTGGTAAACATATTATTGATGTACTAAGAGGGGGGTACATCTGATTCTACAGGGAAAGGGCATGGAAGCTCCAAATCCAGGACCCTCCCCATCTGGCCCCAGGAGTATCTGTTGTAATGAATTGTAATGCTAAGTATAGTGCTTTCCTGAGTTCTGAGAGTCATTCTAGCAAATTATCAAACTGAGGCCATTGTGGGGACCCATTTTTTGTAGTCAGTTTGTTAGAAGGGCGAATGGCCTGGAGAACCCTGAGAACCCACCAGTGGCTGGTGGCTGAAGCGAGGGCAGTCTTGTGTAGGACTTTGCCCATAACCTACAAGGTCTGCACTAACTCTAGCTAGTGTCAGAAATGAATTTCTGTTCACCCACTTGGAGTGGAAAGAGAATAGGTGGACACTAGCATGACATAAACATCTGTGCACAAAATTCAGAATTGTGTGAAACCAGCTTCCCTTCAACACTAGGGCAAAAAGGAAATAGAAAACATTAAATGCAACTTTTAAATGCCCACTTCTTAATTCTTAATTAACTGTTCTTTGACTTCCCCAGTGTCTCTGAGCCAGTATGATAGAATGAAATATCAGAGGCTTTAAAAATGGTGTTAAAATTCTGTCTCTGTTACTCACTTGCTGGTGGGCATGAAACTTGTTCTCTTTGGACCATAGCCCTTTATCTTTAAAATGAAAATATTAAGGCCTATTTCACTAGCTGTTAAGAGAACAAACATAAAAAGGTAAGATCTTGGCACATGACAGATGCTCAATGACTGTTATTCTCAGCTGTCCTTTAAGATTATTTCCGAATGGAATGGGGCTTTCTGAGAGAGATTTTCTTTCATCCGGATTCATCAAACGAAGTCCAAGTGACTGATGTGGCTTCACCGAATGAACTGTCTGGCTTTGGGGAATGTACTGACTCAACCTCTCCAATGTCAGTGGCTGTTAGAGTTTTGTCTTAAAGGGGGTTTCACCCTAATTGAAAAATTCATCATCTCTGCTGGGAATGTGAAGGAAGAACATGTCTGTAACACCCCATCTGCTTGGTGCCACTTTGTTACAAACCCTCTCGTCTGCTGGTGCACGGTGCCCCGTGCCCTGTGCCCTGAATGGTATCACCATAGCCCCAGGCACGCCATGAGCTTCAGTGACTCTTCCAAGGAGGCCAGCAAGTCTGGGGCTCAGAATGAAACCCAAGCCTGTGGGTGCTTCCTGGTCCCCTCAACTGCCTTCTGACTTGCCTCTTGTCCATTTTGTGGTGAAGCAGTTACAACCTTGAACCAAATAACCAGCACAGTTTTCTAGAGGAATGCCCATTTATCATCTGCCAAAAAGATCACACAAAATGGTTGGGTGCCATCCCTTGTGTGAATTCATCTTGGTAAAGGAGCAAGTTTGAAAAACACTTGTTTATTGTGTCAAGTAATATGATAGAAACTTTAATGGTATGTTCAAATAAGCTTCTGAGGTTTTATTCTATCAGTTATGCAGATGGGGGCCAAGCCCCAAGATCACAGCAGTTAGGAGACAACATAAGATTTGAAATCAGGGATGTCTTACCTCAAAGCCCCTTTTCCTTCGCTGAAGGTTTATAAACACACATACCTCTTCTTCTGAAAAAGATGGCTACTTATTTCTAGTTGGAATCTGCTCTTATTTTCCTTTTATTCCCAGGTCCAGTCAGATTTTGTTTTCTCTAAAAACTTGATTATGACATTCCCTATCTTTAAATGTGGCTTAGTCAACAGAGTATATTTTTAAATAATTAGGAAAAGATACAGTGCCAGTTATACCCAAATGCCAGTCTGCTGGCTTTAAGCTTTTTTTTAATACCCAGTTTCAACTTCATGACTTAAACAGAAATTTATTCTGGAGACTTTAGCAAAGCTTGCTTCTCTTGCCATCTCCTCTTAGTAAGCAAACCCTGGACACTTTCCTCACCACAAGTGCTTGATGGCAGAGTACATCTTGTCGCCATCCAAAGCAGATCCTCTTGAGCAGCCTGTTCTCCTGGCTGGAGGGGAAAATATGATCATGACCCCACAAAAAGCAGATGGAGTTTTCCATGCAAAACCATTACTTGTGGATTTCTGGCTAGTGGCTTTCTGTTCTTTAGAATAGTGACTTTTTTCTCCCTTGCCTCCTGCTGTCATCCTATCTCAGGAGTGATGTTTGGCATCTCAAGCTTAAATCCAAAGATGTAATAAGTTTAGATCATCACTAGGATGTATAAGACTGGAGATAGCTATGACTAGGTCAGGCAAACATTGCATCCAGTCCAAGCAGTAGATAAAAATAGAGGTCCCAATAAAAGAATGACAGTGTCAGGGAAAATCCGCTGCTAGGCTGTTAGGATTTAGTAAAATGATGATAGAAGTGAGTCAAGGAGAGTCAGCTGTCTGGATTGTTGGGATTTAATGAGATGATGTCTGTAACAGTCTGAAGTATGAGGCTTTGCTTCTAGCAAGTTCTCGATAAAGGGCATTTACTCTGAGTACCAGGGTCAGTGTAGAAACAATGGTCAATCAGAAGATGAATCAGTGACTTTCTAGCTTTTGGCTTTATGGAGCATTGTTTTGTAAGAATCTAAATGGACCCAAAGTCTGGAGCTAAAAGGAAAGTGTTTAATAAATAAAAGTGATTATTTTTATTGCTGCTTTTATTCCTACCATCAGCATTAGCATCAGGGGAGACAGTTAAACTGTCAGGTGATAAGTGCAATGATAGATACATGCACAGTGTGATTAAATGCACCCAAAGAGGCAAAGCTAGTTATTCCCCATCTTCATTAAGAGAAGCACAAAATTAAACAAGTCTTAGTAGGACTGAGGAGCTCTGAGCTCTGTCACCAGCTGTGCAATTGAATTTCTTGCAGCCTCATTGGCTCCTCAAGGATTTAGATACAATAAAAGTTCCCAAAATTTCCCAGTATGAATTCTAGCATCCCATCCTAACCCATGGAATCAAAATCATCCTGGTGGGTGCTAGGAATGTGCATTTTGAACAAACATCGCAAGTGATGCTCATGATTAGGTAAGTTTGATAAACACTGGATTAGAACAATCTATAAGGCCCACGTACTCTAAAATTCCAATAAAGCAGGAGTTTCTGTTAAAGGAACCATTTTTGCCCAATCTCAATTTCAGAGTAGGAGCTATTAAATCCTGGAATTGGATCCCATTGGCTGTGTGTGTGTGTGTGTGTGTGTGTGTGTGTGGGGTGGGGTGGGCGGGAGTCAGGGAAATCATTGTAATGATAAAATATTTAAATCCGAGGTCCTCACTCTGCAGGAAGATTTAGGAATAGCTGGAGGGAGGTAGGAGAGATGAACAAATAACCTCATGACATTTCTCAGAAGCCTACGATTCCAAGAGAATGGCACAGGTTTTATGCATGATCTGCCCTGTTTACCTTCTCTTGTCTGAGGTCAGTGAGTCATGAAAGACTAAAATTGTTATAGAAATGTCAATTTAGAAGATGTCTTTGTTTTAGTTAGAAGGATTTTTGTGGAAATATGACTTAAGATTTGGTGTCTCAAAAGATGAGGTGGATTTCCCTGGAAAAAGACTCAAGAAAACCCAAGGAAATGGGAGATTTATTTTGTATTAAATACTTGGAAAAAGACAGGAATCTCGATCCATTAGTCATACCCAGATGCCCAGTGATGGTGCTTCTCCTCTGCTGACTCTCCTGGAAAGATTAATGGTTCTTTAATGTGACCTTAACTTTCTGCTCTGGGCTCTCACCTCCAGTCTGAGTTGTCTGTTTACCTCATGACTGAGCTGTTCTAATAGGCAACTCCTCTGGTTAATTGTCTCTAGCCTATTTCTCTCTAATCCATTGTATACAGGCCTGCCAATAATATTCTTGAAATGCTCCTTTGCAAACATCAATACCTTTTTAAAAACCTCAGTGATTCCCCTTGTGTTTATATGCAGGTATTATAAAGTTAAAGATTCTCAAGTGGATAGGACCTCACGGTCATCCCAGTTAACTCCTCAAATCCAAACATTTCTGTCTGGCATTCAAGGACCTCTTATTTATTGCACATATTCATCAGGGCTCTTGTTTATTAATGACAGAAACTGGCTAGAGTGAGAAGGAAAAGTCAAGGTTCACAAAACTAAATAATAGTAAGAAAAGACGAGGCTAGAACTAGAGCCTTGAGCATCATCAGAATCCTGAGGCTTCCTAGGTCTCTCTGCTAGCTCTCTTTCTTGCTGGAGCCTGGAAGCCTTAGGCTCACACTTTTTCAGCTTTTCATTGGACAGAAGAAAGTCCTCTGTAAGTAATTCCAAGTGCACAGATCCTAAGAAGTGTCTCTCATTGAATCCCTTGGGATAACTGTAGGGAAGAGTCAGGGTAGGCATAAAGAGAGGGTATTACTATCAGTCTCCATTGGGACTACGTGGTTAAGTTGAGGGTGGGATGAGAAAGAGCAGTTGCCTAAAAGGAGGTGCTTTCCAGACTAAAATGAAGAGTTCTAGATAGATAAGGCAATTAGTTTTATCTATTACAACCCACAGTGTGTCAGTAATAAACATCTATGAGCTTATTTTATACTATTCTTTGAATTTGAATATAAACTGTATGAATTTAGACAATGTTCCCTCACATGTTATATACAGTTCCACCTCTATGGCTTTTCCAATATAATTCCTTATGTCTGAAATATCTCACCTATTTCTCTCTGCCTAGATGTGTCCATAAGACCTGACTGAAGCTACTGCTTCCTGGCCTGCCCTGGGCTTCAGAGATGACATTTGATGACTGTGTCATGTTTGTACAATCCAACTGGCACAAACTATATACTGTCTGGTATTAGCAATTGCTCTTTAATGTGTTTATCCTGTCTCCCCACCTAGATTACAACCATCTTCAGAACAGATGGATTTAAACTCAACTATGGAGATAATTGCTGCTAGATATTATTGTTAAATCCTTGTCATCGTTGCCTAGATTTGAGGAGAGAAATTTGGAAAAGAAAAACAAAAAAAGAAATTTGGAAGACAAAAAGAATTAGAATATAATTATATTCAATATCAACAATCATAATTATACTAATGAACTGATAACAGCGACTGTTATGCACTTTGATCAAGGGAAGAGAATAGTACAAGTTTATCCCTCAGATTGAGTGTGGGCATCCATTTAGGAAACACCTCCAAAGGTGCTAAATGTTTTTAGAAAAAAGCCTCTTCCAGGGCTATTTCAGCATTGGTAAAGAAGAGCATAATGTTCTCTGTTCTTAGAGCAATCCCTTTCTATCAGACTCACCTCTACACCTGAGCATACATGCCTTTGTGTTTGACAAGATGGTTTCACAAATAGCAAACTAAAACAACCTAAGACTGTACCTCTGAGAGTAGTGGTGGCTTGCCACTCTAGTTCTTGGTTAGAACTGGGTATAAAGTGCATTGTATTAAGTTCTCTAATTTGGCACTCAAAAATGGTTTTATCAATTAATTAACAAATTAGATTTTCAACATATAAACAGAATACTGAAGATAATCTATTGAATAAAATGCCTAATAAATTAGATAGAATAGAAAATCATGGCTCTATAAATAAAAACTTCATAGAATATTTCCATGACATGTCTAGAACAGTAATTTCAAAATTATTTCTTGGTCTGCATCCTTTAGTCTATAATACTAATTCATCAAAAATACTTCACAACTTATGTAGGTTTCTGGATGGACAAGAGATGACAGCGGGTCTGGATCCATGAGGGCACTTATAACTCCCATCCCCTCTTTCACATCACGTCTTCAAACAATAAATTGAATTTTGGCTTCCTCCTGGGAAGAATACATGTTGGAGGATGTAAAGAACTGGCATTAGAGATAATCTCAAACTTAAGACAACAAAAACAAATTAAATTCAAATTCATTATTTTTAAAAAACACACTGGGTGTACAGTACCAAGAGTGAACCCTAATGTAAACTGTGGGCTTTGGGTTGTGATGATGGGTCCATGTAGGTTTGTCAGTTGTAATGAATGCCCTGCTCAGATTGGAGATGTTGATGACGAGGAGGCTACGCTTGTGTGGGGAAGAGGGCTTATGGGAAATCCCTGCACATTCCTCTCAATTTTTCTGTGAACCTGAAACTGCTCTTTAAAAATAGTCTTAATTTACAACGACCAAGCAAACATTCATTGGAGACCTGAGGTCAAAGAACAAACAGCTGGTCCAGAATCTAAGAGAAAGTGATTTCAGGGAGAGAGGCCATACAAATACCTGGGGTAGATATAACTGGACATTTAGAAGACCTCAGCTAGGACAGCTGAAAAATTGATGAAGGCTGTGTGTGAGCTGGTGGAACAGTGTGAAACTTTTGGGTTGCTGCAGAAACTGGGGGAGAAATTTGTTGGTACAAAACCTCAGGAGCTTCCTGGGTAAATCTGAAATTGGTGCCCATACATGGAGGGATGGAGGGCGAGCAGAGACCAAAGAAGGAAGCAGACCCCTCCAGATTGGTAGGTGGTGGTGATAATAGCAAAGGGAACTTATACAGGAAGCTTGTCTCGGGCAGCTGCAGGAGGAGCAGCTCTCTACACCTGGCCAGCTGAATCTTAAAAGTTTATACAGAGGCCCTAGCGGGGTTTAGTCACATATTCACTCCAGATGGTCACTGCAGCACATGGCTCTCTCAAGGCTGCATCTTTGAAATGGCTCCCACTGTAGGCAGAACCTAAGTTCCAAAGGACAGGAGAGGGGTTGCAGGGCCTCCGATTGCCCAGGTCCAGCTCTAAGGTCAGTTAAGTGTCACATCCTCTTGAAGACCTCCTCCATCACTTTTGCAAGCTCTTTCTCCATGAACCCCACTGAGCAGTCACAGAGTAGATCAGAAAGCACCACAAGGTCTTGGAGTTAGGTGGGGGGGCAGGGGAAGGAAAGATACCTCGCCCAGAAGAATAAATGCACTCATCTTGCAGGGAAAGGGCAAACTTCTGGCTTTATTCATGAACATTCATGACAGCTGAGAAAAGGGAAGAGGAGTGGGGACAACATCTATTTTGGGGACAAGAGGCAAGATTAAGTGCTGAATCCACAACTGTAGCAGTGGGGAAGAACTGGAGAAATGAAAAGGCCACACACCCCAGGGACACAGCCATGCCCAAGAGTCTTAATCAGAGCAACAGAGACCACACCTTCCACCCCAACCACGAAGCTAAGAAGCTTCAAATGGCAAGTAGCAGCAAAATATTCTGGGCAATTCATGGGAGATGAACAAGAATGTGCACAGAGAGCCTCGCTGAGGCATAGGTCAAGGCAAGGACCTAAAACTCAGAATCAAACGGGCATTGCTCTGATACACATCTCATCTGAAGGAATTTGAAACCCGTGATGCGCTATTAAAAAAATAAGCACAAAACTAGTCCAATTACAAACTGGGCTAATGCAAAGCCTTCCATTACAATTCTAGCAGAAGGGAAGACATGTCCACATCCAGGTATAAAATTTGTTTACCTCAGTTTCTACTAACCTGTGCAATATGTTTAGCTTTAAACCAAAAATTATGAGTATGAGGCATACAAAAAAGCAAGAAAAAAACAGCACCCTTCCAAGTGACAGAGTAATCATCAGAAATAATTTTAGCACTTACTGTAAAATAGCAATAAATAATACAGTAAGTATTGGTGAAAATATAAATTTATAGATAAATAGAATGGAATAGAGTCTGGAAATATATCCACACAAATCAAATCAACTGATTTTTGACAAAGATGTAAAGGCAATTAAATGCAGAAATGGTACTTTTTTCAACATGTTGAAGTAACTGTATCAGTGTATGTTTAAAAAAAAAAAAGACTTCAATACATATCTCACATCCTGTATAAAAATTAACTCCATTTTCATGGTTAATGTCAACAATAATTAGGGATGCTGCTATCATCTGCCCCTGATATGAGAAGGGCCATCACCTACATGATATTCTTCCCCCAAATCTATAACATCAGTCTATTCATGAGAAAACTTCACAGACTGAAACTGAGGCCTGTTTTACAAAACTGTTCACTAGATACACTTTAATACTATCTTTTCAATGATTATGTATATTTAAAATTATCTCAAAATTAAAAATTTTTTAGAGAAACTGACTTGAACCTATGTATTTTTATCTCCCTTGGAGGAGAAGCTTGAGGTATACTGAATCCAAAGGAGCAGTGAGGGAAGCCAATCAAATTAGCATTACAATGACTATCCTTAATGCCAATAACTTTCAACCTTTTCTTAAACTTAGGGGATGTGTGTAGGTCATTTCATTTCCTGTAAATAAGAACTGGAGCTTCTGAACCAAGTGCAGGCTATTAGTTAACTCCTGTCCTCCTGCGTGCACCGTCAGCTCTAAGTACCACATTCTTTTTCCACTCCAGGTATTGCAATGCTAGGACTCTGATTCTCCAGGTTTGAGCCTCTTGACCTCACCTTTGCTTTTTATTTCCCCAGGTTTATGAGTTGGTATGATGTTTGCCTGGATCTGCCCTTCTGTCAAACTGGCCATACCTGGCCTGGTTTCACCAAGGTAGGGTTGATCTATGCCAATGCTGCATTCTTAAGTTACTGTAAAGTGACAGAATAGAGGCACACACACTTGAAAGGAGGGATATCATGGTTCAATGATACCTCCTTCTTGGGAATTGTAACTGGGAAACAAAGACCCTCACTGGCCCTCTCTTTACACCAGTCCAAATCTAGGACAACCAGAATCTCTCTCCTGGGAATTTGAAATTTTGAACTGGAAGATACAGAAATGTAAGATGAGGAGGAAGTATAGCAACTTCTGCTCCCCAAGGGACCCAGAGTTACCTTAATATTGCCATTTCTGAGGCTTGGATACAACCTATATTAGTTTCCTATGCTGTTCTGACAAATTACCACAAACTGGGTGGCTTAAAACTACAGATAAAAATTCTTTCACAGTTCTGGAGGTGAGAAGTCCAAAATCATGATGTCAGCAGGGCAGAACTCCTTTCAGATATCTAGAAGAGTGTTCCTTGTCTTCCCTGTCTGCCCCGGTGTGTGGCTGCATCCCTCCCACACTGCTTCTGTCTGCAAACACCTCCTCTTCCATGTCTCCCCTCTCCATGCCTCTTCTAAAAACACTGGCCACTGGATTTAGGGCCCACCTGGGTAATCCAGGGTGATTTCCTCATCTCAAGGTCCTTAACTACATCTACAAAGACTCTTTTTCTAATAAGGTAACATTCGAAGGTTCAGGGGATTTTGATGTGCACCTAGAGGGGGTGGGCACCATTTAACACAATACACCACCATTTCAGTGAATTTTTTCTTAAGCTAGAGACCAGTTTCTCTTACTGGTAACCAAAAGAACTTTGATACTTTGGTGTCTCAGTGCTCATGACAGCAGTTACAAGTGGTTTGCACCATCTGTATTAGCTTGATTTCAAAAGTTCTTCCGTTTTAGTGTAATAAGAATTACTTTGAACTTTTTAAGCAGGTTTGTGCTCTCCTCCCCAGAGTTCCTCAAATTGGAATCTGAATTTTTAACAATCCCCAGATGTTCCTGATGATAAAGAATAGGAAAAATTGTGAAATCTCAGACCAGTTAATGTCCCATTCAAAGAAAAGCAAGAGGAAAAGCAATGAAAAATAATTTGAAATTTTTAATGGTGTTTATATAGTAAAAACATAAAATCTTTTAAATAAGGTACATTCAATTTCTCAGAGCATCTAATATTCAGATAATTTATATTTCATACACTTTCCAACATTAAACAATTGACTAAATAATGCATTTTCTATAAAATGAAATTATAGCTTATACAGGAAAAGGTATTTTACAAAACTATTCCACACAGAAAGAATGGCAGTACCTATTAGGAAATGCTACAAACTTTCCATTAAAAAATATATTTTATCTCTTTTATTTGTCATAATAATAAACAGAATATATATATTTTTCCTTTCTAAAATTAAGTCTTACACTACTTTTTCCCCTTAAGATGATAATATGTACAAATCATATCTGAATGAATATAAATAGCAAATACTGCAATAGTGTTACAGATACATTAGTAACTTTTACAGAAACAAATTATGGCTTTCTAATAAAAGCCTCCAGGACAGCTGAAATCTCAAAGCTATTTAAATTAGACATTCCCATATTTAGTAAGGCACAATAGAGTCTATTTTTGTATTTCCAGTTGAATTTATGCAAGCATTAATAAGGGAAAATACAGTCAGTAGATACTGGACCAGAGCTATCAGTTGGGTAAACTATTTGCAGTTCATTGAACTTTGGGGGGTGATATTCTTTCTCCACACCATAGTTTCTTTTTGTGCACTGTGGCCAAATCGGCTCCTTGGTGATGAGAAAGAAATCATTGTAACCCCAAGGCAAGTGACTGAGAAACAGTTTACTCATGCACTGCATCTGGTCCATCGAGAGGAAACAGCCCAGTGGCCATTTCCGGTTATAAGCAGCTTATTTTTACTGACTGAACCTGATTTCCTATCATTTCTAAAAACAGCTTCTGATACAGTCTGTACATGGTAAAGCTGTGAAGGAACCTGATGGTTTTCTTCAGACTCTGAGTGACAGTTTTGGGAAAGTGGTAGGTCTTCAAGTGCTTTAGTGCGTGCATTAGGCCCTTCAGTGTGTCTTGGTCACCATTTTTTATTCTCCACAGGCTGAGCAGCTTCAGGATCTGCTCACTCGGTTTGCATGCCTTCGTTGTTTTCTCAATGTCTTCGCTTGAGACTTTCTTTCCTGGCAAGCTTTCCATCAAGCTGCGAAGCTGCTCGAAGGTGAGGTTTATGTGTCCAATGTGCCGCTGCACGCTGTTTTCACACAGGTCGATATCTGCATAAAGGCAAAAACCCAAACAGATATTCACATAATGTGTATTCTAGCATCACCTCAAAACTACCATAGGCAGAAGAGGTTCTCTCAGAATTTCATGACTTTGTTTTAAGGATAAACTTCTTTCCTTTTGGGGGGCTTGGGGGCAGAGGCTATGTGACACTTGTTACTGTCAAGGACTGAGCTTAATATTGTTCTGTATTTTAATAGGAAAAAAATGCTTTATACATTCTAGGCATCCAACAAAGCATTGTGAAAAGCCCTAATTTTGAATTAATGGTAGAAAATGACAGATACATCACTCTGTTTTCTAAGAAAAACTGGAGAAATTAAAACCATAACATTTCAGAAAAACAGAAATAAACGATTCAAGTTAGTATTTTGTAATATAAAACTTTCATTAGTTGATACCCAATATGTGTGCTATTTTAAGAGTTAGGTGCTTCAGTTTTTAATAAATAGCCTCACATTACCACCCTGGAGGAACTCTGAAAACCCAATAATGTGGGGTCAAAGAACAATAGGAGATACGCAGCCTAGAGAATATTTCAGTAATGAGCTAGGACATAAGCATAAGTGGGAGTAACTAACATTTCTACTAATGGCAGGAGTCATTTACTATCTGTGAGCCCTAAGGCAAGTCAGTTCATCTTTCTGGACTGAAATGTCCTCATTTATAAAATAGGGAGTTTGATCCTTTCCAGTTCTAACAGTCTCTAATTCTCTACTTCCCTTTCATTTTGCCTCAGGGCTAATTATACTTTCAAAGAATACGTTTTGTTTGCCAAAAACAGAAGAAAAGTTCACTCTTTGCACAAGTGAAGGCATTCAGCTGTCAAAGATGTTAGTCTCCTAAAATCTGTTGCTTCTGTTTCAGATGTTCCAGGCTTTCAGGTGGTATATGACCTCCTTAGTCATTTAGCTATAAGTGAGGAGCAGAATGGATTTCTCATTGACATTATCTGCCCTAAGAACACCTCCCTCATTTTTTCTGGCATGTCCTCCAATGCTAATTGAAACCAGAACTCTTTCCACTGTACATCCTAAAGCTTACAGTCCACAATGGATGCAACTTACTTTTCCCCTTTTTATTCTCTCCCATCATAACACACACACACAGTTTTTAAAGGGAGATGCCTTATAAAACTCTAAAACATGCGAGTACTTGGCTTTAACTAGCTCTTTCTCCAAGAAACTCAAACACTTTACAGAACTTATCTCTTTAATTCTCACGTGTGTTATTAAAATGGTAATTTTAAAATAGGCTATGTTATGAGGATTAATGTGAAGATATCTGTTAAGACACTTAGAGGTTCCCTGCAGAGAATTACCAAATAAGTACAACATACTTTCTTAGTGGAAATGCAGAGTAAGATCCAATGTGGTTAAAGAACAAGGTAGGTTAGAGTTGGAACACTAATAAAACTGTAGGGGATCTAGAGGCAGGTTTCTTGAGGTCTAGTCCTGCATTTGACATGCACTGTCCCTTCTTTTTGAGCATTCAGAGCACTTTGAAAAGAATTGGGATATAGAACAGGTGAGAATAAAACCTTGCATGGCTGCTCTAGGTGTAGCTCCCACAGTATCACTGGGTGAAAACTTTTTCAGCCCAATAATAATTCCACAGGGAAAAAATCCATTTACACAAGAGGTACACAGTCTTGTTCCTGATTTATGATAAATGAGTGTCTCTGATTTCTGACCCACTTGTTCATTTCAGGTTACCATACCTTGGAAGATCTTCTTGACCATATCTTGCTCTTTGTTTTGATGTTTCCATAACTTCAGCAGCTGGAAAGTTTGTTCTTGTGAGCTGTGTCGCCGTTTTATCCTCTCCACATTCTCTGCATTTATTTTGGTGCCAGGCAAATTGTCTACCAAGACACTGAGCCAATTAGGAGTCAACTTTGTAGGAACCGCAAACCTGAAGAATGCTTCCTCACACAGGGTGACATCTAAAGGAAGGTCAGAAAACCAAGAAGATTTGGTCAAGCCTTGGACTCTTGAAAGTCTAATGGACAAAAACAAAAAAAACCTCACATAATTGAGTTTTCTAAGGTATATAATATGCTAAAACCTGAAGTTTGAATAAAAACCTGTCAGCTGGTCTTAGTGGCAGATTGCGAACCCAACAGGGCTTATGTCCTCTCTAACATTCTTCTAGGGCATTTGAGGGGGAAGAGGTGAAAAAATGATTAATAAATATAATACTACTCCAAATAAATCACAGCAAAAATTCGATGATTTAACATATACATAAATGTATTTTAATGTAAATATTAAACATTCTGTTAAAGGTTTAGGTAATGTTCACAGGTTACTTCAAGATCAAAGTCAAAACAAGCCTAATCCCCGCCTTTTAAAGAGCTTGAAAAGTAATGTGGAATAGTATCTTATTTTAGGTACACACAAACACATAGTTTACCTTTGAAAACAAGGATGGAGAGAGATGAGTAATTAAGTGGGAAAATAAACAGAAAACATATCCCTTGGAAAATAGATGCAAATCTGGTGAGGATCCATATATCTCAGGATTAAGATTTTGTCTTTGGGTTTATCAGGCCTGTGTTTGAATCCTGGCTCTGTCATTAACCACATATTTAAACTTGAGCAAACTTCACAGTGGTTTTGTAAAGGTTAAAGACTAGGGTAAGTGCTCAATGAATGATAAAAAGAAAATTTATAATTAAATACAGAGAATGTTAAAACTAGAAGTCGCTCCTCTTACTAGCCTTTCCCTCATTCCATTGTTTGAATAAGACAGCAGAAAGGAGAAATGACTTGCTTAAGATTTTGATTACACAGTGAAAAAATGTTAGAACTGGGTTTGAATCTTAGATCTCCCAACACACCTTCTAATGTTTCATATACTTCTATGTCATACAAAAGATGGACAGTGACGGTGAAGGGGTATGTGGGGGGGACTTGGTGAAGGGGGGAGCCTAGTAAATATAATGTCCTTCATGTAATTGTAGATTAATGATGCCAAAAAAAAAAAAAGATTTTTTGGGGAGAGTCAAGCTAATTAAATGTTAAAAGGCATATCATCCTTAGTGTGATGAGCCCTTGGTAGAAGGTCTGAGATAAGTCCAGTAGTAGGAATGACAAAGGAGGACACCAGTCTTGTAAGTGTCATGACTATAGGGGATGCATTCAGATAACTTGAGGTTGGAGCTAGTGATCCTTCCTAAATAATGCATTTAAGATAACCAGAGGAACTTAGAATTCCATGTATTAAATGAAGTAATACCATAGGTGATAAAGCCGGTTCTACATTTCTAATTTGTCATCAGATTATGTCATGGTGCTTCTCAGTCACCAATTTATACTTTGGCTAGTAATATAGATATTCTTAGAAGTAATAAAAATGTATAGCTTTAAAAAATTCTATAACTTGGACTCTAATAGTTTGGCCTTTGACATAATCTTTATGCCACCCTTATCCCCATGTGAAGATTTGATTCAAGTGGGAACAAGACCAAGTCAGGGCTAAGAGTGTGATTGCAGGAAGACGAGATTTTTTGAAAGTCTGAGTTGTGGCTTTAGCATCTGCACAGAGCAGTCCTACTTGGTTAACATTCAAGAATGGGTAAATATGAGTTTCACTAAGAAGGTGGCCAGAGGGCCTTGTATTCAACTCAGAAGGGGTAGAAAGACTGATTTTTTTGAAATACAGTTACCTATTCCACATTTCTGCGTCGATTCACTGTTTCCAGAACATATATTGTCATGTGTTGCATTTCCTTTCTGAGTCAGAAGGAGACCAAATGTACTGCAATTTGTGTGTTTTCTACAGGTTGCTTTAGATGACGTCTCATTCGAGAAGAACCCATCTGGACATCTTTTGCAAACTGTATTTCGCTCCGGGGTTCCTACAGAAAATACCAAGCAATTTAGCACGTTCTTCTCAAATCCTTGCATAGCAGATACCCTCTTCACACAGTTTTGGAGAGACTTTTCACTTGGTTTTGACTGCTACTATTATGTTGCACAAAACTTCAGGTGTTTTCATTTTCATTTCATTAGAGAGAACAAAATGTCTACAGTTGGTCCCTTAGTCAGTCTCCCCTCCTTGTAGTACAAACACCAATTTGTTCTGCTGTTACCTATGAAACACTCATGAAATGTGACAGGAGAGGAGAGTAGGGTGTTCATTAGTCTGCCTGTGCTTAAGTGTCAGTGAGGTCTTGTTGCCAGCCATACTCTTCACACAGTTATTCCTGGAAAATCATGAAAATAACTGCTGTGTAACTGCTGTAGTATCATTCTTCAAAATCATTACCCATTGAACACTGCATCGTTAAATTCCAATTGGTTCCTACTGAAGTTCTTTCTTTTCTGAATCCTAATTGCGCAGCGACTCGTAAGTATGCTAACCTTGCGAAGTAAAAATTTACAACATTATAATAAACTTTTGAAGGTAGCAATAAAGTTGGCCACTGATGCAAAAGCGTAAGCCTGCAGTTAAGTTAAATAGTAAATGGAAGACGATATACCATTTGCTTAAACTGTTGAGTTTTTAAAGAGCATAGTCATTAAAATTTCAGGAAATGTGACTGCAAGGGCATTTTATTTCATGGTGGAAAGATACTTGATAAGGTTGGAGAAATCATTGGTAGGAAAACTTGAACCAGTCAACAACTAAAGACACTATTCAAAATAATACCTTCAAACCCTTGACTCTATCATGCATGAAAAGATGTACATTGTATTTGCATATGAAAATACCTCCACCTAGTGTAAGCGAGCTGAACAGATTTGGACTTCAATATTCAAATGTAAAAACAGGCCAGTTCTGGTTTGTGCAAGATATCAGACAAAAAGGACAAATGAAAGCTGCAGAAAGTTAATAAACTTCATTTATTCAAAATGTGAAACTCCCACCTCATTGTATCAGAATGAGAAAAAAAGAAAAAAGAGCAAAATGGTTTGGTTCTAATTTTATCTTCTGCTTCTTTTCAAGGAATTGATGGTGCACTGACCAGCAAAAATGACAAAGGGCTGGCAGAAAAAAGGAGGAGGGGGAACCACAGGCCTGAGACTTTCAGGTCTTAAATGCCATTTCCAGCATTGCAGTGACATTCTCCTAAGAACCACCCTACAAAGAGGCCCTTTTTTTTTTGTACTTTCTTATTACACCTCTCTCCTTAGAAGGAATCCAACTCCACATCAAATTCTATACTCTCATAAGCAGATATTTTGGGTGAGGATTCCACAGTATTCTTCCATCGCTAACATTCTGGGAGTAAGTGGATGTGGCCATCTGGGTCCAAGTCTCCCTTTGCCAACTGCCACATGTTCCGGAAAGCCAGTGCACAAAGAATTATTGTGTCATTCTTCAGAGACACACGGTCGGCTGGAGTCTTCTCATGCATCCCAATGAGAAATCAAAGGTACAAGGCATTCCCTTCAGGTAATTTAGACTTTAAAGTTCTTTAACAAAATAATCTACTAATGATAAGAGTATAAATGTCTTAGTATATTTGGAGGCTTTATGTAATGACCTTTCTGAACAGGACTTGACTCTTTGGTAATTCATAGAACTTTTTATAAAAAAAAGATTTATCCATCTAGGAAATGAATTTTGCCTTATTAATATCAGTGGAAACATCACAGATGTAATCAGGCTGGCAAAATGTGAAGAACCAAGTGACGAGAAGACCTCTACTTTTCAGCTGAGAATGTCGCTGTGCCAGCCACACTAATGACACAGGAGTGACAGGGCTCACGGAATGAAGTACAGTAAAATATGGAGAGGAGACAGCCTAACTCCAAAACAACAACAAAAGGAAAGGTTGTTAAATACTTTTTAGAATAACGCTACATAGACCTTCCTTCTCTTTGGGTTGGAAACCTCTTATTTGCCATCAGGAGCTGCTGTGTGGGTTTTTAGGGAGGAAGAGGTAAATATTCCCCACTGCGGTGCCACAAATAAAAGGATGGGCATCTTTGCCCTAAGTCTCCTGGCTCAGGGCTTACTGTATTCTACAAACAGATTTTCATCTTCTGTGAGAAAATTCCTTGCTATTCCCATTATTTTTCAAAATTTTCTTGTTTCCAAGCTGCACAGTCTCTGCTTAATTAATCCTTCTGCATATACAACTTGCTGAATTGGATTAATTTGTTTTTGTTGGATTCCCCCACAACCTACCACCTACAATTTGGCTTAGCTTCTGAGTCCCAAAATATCATCCAAAAAAAGCTAAGCAGTGTCACCAGTTCCTCCTTCAGATACTCATACTAGAGACATTGTAAGGGACACTCATGCAGTTTGCACCTTCTGAGATTACTCTGACAAGATTCACAACTTAGGAGACCTCACAGATTTAAATTTCTGAATCTGTTCCCTCTGTATGCCTTTGCACCTGAAGTGTTTGTCTTCTAATAATCTAGACACTTTATATCATAACTTCTGAAAGTTAAAATAATTACAAATAATTAGCATCCTCTAAACCGGTGGTTTTCAACCAGGGGCGATTTTGCCCTCCAGGGGGTACCTGGCAATGTTTGGAGACATTTTGGGCCATCATGACTGGGGGAGGAATGCTACTGGCGTCTAGTGGCTGGGAGCCAGGCATGCAGCTGCCTCTGAAGGAATTATCCATCACAGCTTGACATTAGTGCTCAGGTTGAGAAACGCTGCTAAAAACTGAGTCATCAGCATCTATCCTGATTACTCCATCCTCCAGTGACTTCAGTGAATACTCAATTTTCCCAACCCATGGGAGGATACAAAGTGCACTAAAGCCGGGTGAATGTGGTAGGAAAATAATGTGAGTTACAGCTTTAAAAGATTCAGTGTGCACTGGCCTTAACCTATGCCGTTCAAAATGCAAAAATAAAAAGGGCTTTGTTTGTCGACAAGTACTTACTCTTGGCTTGACAATCTGTTTTGTCTAAGATACAGGAAAAGCTCATTGAAGAGATGCTGCTACAGTCTTTACCCTCCCAGACACTCAACTCCCCTGCCAAAGGAAGGCCCCACTTCGTTTTTCATAATGAAATGCATTTCCCCTCACCATTCTCACTTTTTACATAATTAATTATAACTGCTCGTTGTTAGTACTCCAGAGACTCATTAATATCAGCGTAATTATTCTCTTGGTATCAATTAACAATTCTGATATTTGTCGGAAAGCACTGCAGTTTGAAGCTGCCCATGCTGAAGTGAAACACAGGGGTATATATCAACTATAAACCGGGTAATTCAGAGTGTGTCCCCTTAAAAAAGGGCAATTCATCATGTGTCTTATTAGAGAACAATTTGCTGCCTTTGAGATTTGTCACGAAACTGCCCCGAAGTGGCAAAGTATCCCTCGGAGAAACAGTCCTTTGGCAGCAATGCAGACACATGGTGCATCTCTAGCCGACTCCAATACCTTTACAATTTGCTATCCCTTAATGTTATCGGTGTTCCCTTCAACTTTCCCTACTGCCTGACTGACCGATTCTGCTTAATTCTGAGCACGCTGGAAGCTGATACGTACCAGCATGGAGCACTCCAAATCCAAGGGGACAGGTCCGGTGCTTCAGGCAGAACTCGAGCTCCAGGTAGCGCCCTTCCTCGCATTGGCACACGCGGTTGTGGGTGCGATTGCACTCCTGCCGGACAAACTGCAGCTCTTTGCACACCGGGCTGCAGTACAAACACTCATCGCTGGAGTGCCACCTGTCTGCGTAGTAGTGGTCAGGACAGGGGACACACACGGTCTTCCGCCTGGATGTGCAGTGCTGTTTCAGGGAGGTGCCAGGGGGACATTTATCGCACATCAGCTGACGAGAAGTTTCTGGGTCATAATGAAGGTACCTGGGAGGAAAGACTTCCTGGGAGGTCCATTTAATGGAGATGTCCAGGAACTAGAAGAAGGAAGGGAAACAGTGGCCTGTCAGCATGGAAACAGGGTGGTTCTTCTGGGCAAAAGCATCATTAAAAGTCCTTTACTACCTGAAGCCTCATGACTTTCCTGCTTACTAAGCTGCACCACAGAAAGTAAGCTCAAAAGCCACAATTCTTGCCTCTAGTAGCTTAATCTCAAAGACCAAGATGGTTCTGGTGGCACATGTATTGCATAAGTCCAGGCTCATAAATGACAGAGTGGAAAACTCATCAGAATAGAAATTATTACACAGATGAAATGCTAAATGACCCATTGGCCTAAAAGATGCTTTATCTCCCTGGGCTTCAGGATTATCTTTAGATTATAGAGTCAGTGAATGAATTTGTGGTTCTCAGAACAGCTACATCAGAATCACATAGACTCTTCAGTGAAAATGTAGATTTCTGGGGTTCACACCCCTAAACATGCTGATTCTACAGGTACAGAGTTAGGGTTGGGACTTAAAAAAAACCCCACAGTGATTCCGATGTGTGGAGTCCATCTCAATAATCATTGTTTGGTTGTTCTGCCTGGCAAATAGTTATTGAGCCCTTAATATGTGCCAGCCTCTGTTTTGAGCAACTGGAATATAGCAATGAATAATCAAGAAACCCAGATCTTGTGGGGTTTGCAATCCCATTGGGGCAATAAGAAAATCAATAACAAATTACAGATAAATTAACTGTTAGAAGGTAAGTGTAAAAAATGAACAAATAAGAGATTGGAAATATGGAGGGCAAGTTGGGGAGATTACAGTATTTAAGTAAGGAGGTCAAAGTAGCCATATTTAGAACTAGAGGATAATCTCTTTTAGTTTTCCCCTTCTAAGACTTGATTCCAAACACACAGTGAAGTAAAGAATTAGTGATGTGTGAATGTTGCAAGATTACATCAGCAGTCATCCTGGTCATTCAGTCATTAATTCATGCAGCAGGTATGTATTGAATGCCTACCTGGAATATACCAGGAATAGGCTGTGAGTAAAATACAGTCCCTGCCCCTATGGGCAGTAATCCACCAGAAAGATTCCTAGAAGATGAAACCTGGTATTTCTCCCAGAATATCATGTGGCCCAGTCTTGATGCTCCTATGTAAATGATGTCTAGAAAATTAAAGGACCACCTCTCCAGTTAACTGGGAAAGACTTCAGGAAGCAGGGAGGGTTTTAATAGTTTCCATATGTAATGGCAGAAAGAGGATTCTGTGGGCAAGGGTGCTCCTTGGAAAGCAGCTCCAAATGGGCATTCTATCTTGAATTCCATGTCATAAAAGGTCTTCAAGGGAGCACTGGAGTAGTTTCCACACTAATTCCAGGAAGCATATGCTCAAAAGAAACTTGTATGTAGGGGATGGTTTGTTGGGTTTTAATTGTTTGTTTTTGCTACAGGGATCAACACAGTATTTTCAGGCTTTGGGGAGGTGGCCGACCAAACACAACAACTTTTTCCCAACTCTTCTTTGCTGAACTCAGGAAATCTCAGAGAAACCCACTGGCCTGGGAAAAGCATGCAGAGCGACGGAGTCAGCCCTCTCTTTTGAAATAGGAGTGACAAAGGTAAAAATGGCCTTTATTCATAAGCACTTGGGCATTTTAATCTAAGTAATTTCATTCACTTCATACTGGAAAATGACAAGTGTCAGGGCTGACTAGATCTAATATGAGCTGGTAAACCAGAGGCAAGTATCTAACCTAGTGCGATGGAACTTTTAACCAAGGGCAGCTTTCAGAGTACCGTGATAAAAAGGACTCCTAGCCATCAAAAAGTAGAATACAGTGCAAAACTGGGGCTGCTTTGATGGTCTTTTCAAGAAACCCTCATGACCTGAGGGTGTCTGGGGAAAATATGTTCTTGAATTCCCCTGGGGCTTTTAACTGGCACAGATGTAGTGCATCACCATTAGGAGAAGAAGAAAGGGACCAGTAGTGGGTGAAAGCTCTGGTTTGCTCTCAGTCTTTCAGAAATAGATGGAATGTACTTATTCCTTCAACACACACTGCCTGAACACCCACTGTGTACCAGGCATTGTAGAAGGAAATTAGCTATGGTGGTGCACAAAGCAAAGATGGTTCTTGCCTTCGAGAAGCTCATAGTCTGTGGACGATACACATAGCAAAGAAGTGAAGAAATAAATAATTACAAATAAACATCAGTGTTTTGAAGGAAATAAAGTAAGATGAAATTACTTTGTGCATTTTAATACACTATGCTACATTTTTCAAGTTTCCTTGTATAGATGTGACTCAAATATTTCTAAACCCTTTAATGCTTGGGAATAAAGTTTTCCTGATGCAACTTGCAAAGACATATGAAAGCTATGAGAAATGCTTTTTTTCTCTTGCTGTCACTTTCAATTTCCTGAAAAGCCAGTTGAGAGAGCTCTGTTGTTCCAAGAGGCCCGGCTGTGAGGTCCAGAAGGGAGTCTTGCACATGACTGAGTGAGCCCCATTCCAGTAGAGCTACAAGCCCCGAGTCTTCCCCTAGCCGGACTGCCCCTCATTCCCCCATTTCCCCATTCAATGTGGTTCGGTTCTGTCCCTTTATTCATCAGCTGATCTTTTCTCCCTAACCAGGAGGGGATGAGGATGACCTGGGGAAACCACACAGATCCAGCTTGTGTTCCTCACCAGAAGGAGCCACACAAACATAAAATCTGACCAAGAATGCTGATGCAATTTGTGTTTTTCTAGGCAATTGGACATGACACCGTTGGTTTCTTGAAACCATGCCTTGGGAATTACTTGCCATTTCTTCAAAATACAGGGAAGTTGAGGTGAAAGGAATCCACAGAGAAAAACATAAATAAGGTTGACTGAAGGATTAGAGGGCAATTATATTAGTGAAGGTAATTTCTCCAAGGCTACTGCATGGGATTATCATATATAGTATTTTTAAAAACCAGAAAGCCTGGGGGAGCTGCAGGCCTGCCTTCAGCAAGTTCCACTGGTCCTCTGTGTTTTATTTGAAAATTTTCCACTTTGGTAAAAAGACAGAACTATGTGGCCAAACTTGGATATTTAGGTCTCAATCTCTGGTTAGCCCCAATTGCCGCACAGAATTTCTGGAACCCATTACTGGACAGAGGATGGGCAAGATTAATAGAGTGCTTCATGTCAGTCCTCTTACTTTCTTTGGCATTTCCCGGAAAAGCAATGAAAAGGAGAACAGATCATCTTCACATTGGTTCTGTCTCCTTTGCCAGCTGGTAATATTTATAATCCAGTATGAGTTCAAAAGCAAATTTCTGTGTATACTGCATAACCACTGATGAATATCTTCAAAAGCAAGGACACATGGGTAGATGTGTCTGAGGAAGCATCAAGTACTTTCTGAAGAAGAGGCCACTCTGTTTTTGGTGCTTTATGCTTGCCTTTTGAAGAGAAATGCAGTAGAATTTTCTCTCCGTTTTTTTCTTTCTCCCTCCTCCTCCCTCCTACACCTGTCCTTGGGTTTAGACCACTTGTGCTCGAAGGGGATCTGAGAGTCCCCTGCTCTAGCGCTTCCCACCAGTCCCAGAATCCTTCCTGAGGCCCCATGTGTCTTCTCCAGAATGGAGAGTTAAGGCTCCAGCTCTATAGAAAAATAGCTTTATTCTCTCCTTACCTTCTATTTTTCATGTTGGACAGTGGTGGTTAAAGAATTTTCTATTTCAAAGCCAACTATTTTCCTTCATCTATCAAATGTTAGCAGAGGATGGTGGTGGGTGGTTTGAATCAGTTGTTCCCTAAAGCCTTCTCGATCTCCACCATTGCAGTGGTCTGTGGGTTGATGGTTTAATTCGCTAATGGACTTGGAAACAATTGCTTTAACCCCCTTCCTGCTTCTTGCTCCACTCTGTTTTATTTGTGAAACCTCTTCTAACAACAGAACTCCCTTTACCAATCTCTACTTTCAGATTCACCTATGCCTCCCATTCCATCAGTATAACCAAATGAAGCCCTAGCACCCTGAATTCTCAGCGATGCCTTTTCCTCTAACACACTATTGTCCCATCTGCTCTTATCAGCACAGTTCATACTTAGCAAAAGTCAGTTGTCTGTTTGCTGCTGAGTCTGTTTTATGCTAGTTGCATACATGTATCTGTACATGCTATAGTTGTAACTATAGTTAGGTAGATCAATTAAATATTATGTAACCAACCACCATGGGTGTGAAAAACAATTACTTTTCTGTGAAAATGCTTTGGGGATGACTTGATAAAGATGAGCCACAGAAACAAAAACAAAAGCAAAAATCCTGTATTAGAATTTAGAATAGCTGAGGCAGTAGGGAAAACAAAATGGGGAAAACATACAGAAGTATCATATAGTCAATTGTTTCATAAATGTCTTTAAGCTCCAAAACTGAAATGAATGAGCCACACATTACAAATAAAAGTTTTAGAAGAAATACAAGCATGGGACCCAGTTAACAAACACAGATGCCAAGAAAAGCCTTGGCCAGATCTCAAAATATAGGTGAATGAATATTTATTTAAATGCTTTAATTTAAGATATATGTGTGTCATTTTTATTATTTAATGCTTTAAGTGATTTTCCAATTAATCACCTAACTCTTAGTGCCAGACATAAATAAACATCTAATGAGAGTTCCATATTTAGGAAGTAGAATGGTATGATAATGGTATGTGTAGGGTAGCAAAGAATGGGCAGTTGGAGATGGAATTCTGTTTTACTATTCCATTCCAACATATGTGCATTAAATCTCTGCTCTGTGACAGGCAATCAACTTAAAAATAATCTTTATAACATTTTGGTTTATACATACTTTAGGATGTCGTACCATATTATCACTAAATCTACACCAGCTACAAAAATGAGTGTTAGAATGAGTAATTAACCATCTTAAGTCACATCTTAAGTAATTAGTGGAGGCAGAATTCAAACCCAGAGTATGTGCCATAAAATGCTGTTTTTGGGTCCAATCCTTTAACATTTATCAAATGCTCTCACTTATGCTATAGCCTTCATGCACAGTCAAAAGTAAGCCCTAAAGTGATCATTTTTCATTCAGAATCCAGAACCTAGAATTAGAAGATAACAAAAGTTAGGAAATCAACCAAAGCTCCCCATAGCCCAGATGACCTGATGCTGACTTTTCTTTCTTTGTGTTAAGACTAGCTCTCATCCAGAGCTACTGAGATGGACGTTTCTCAGATGATAAGTGATTTGACTGAATCATCCTACTGGTGTGTGCTTCTTCCTAAAGGATAAAAGAATATACTTCCTCCAGCAAGTTTATTTTTACATTATGCAATGCAGCCAATTCCATACTACTGGGCTTGCTCTCTGGTATGCAGAACCATGAGTGACCCAGTGGGTTTCCATTTATGGAAAATTCATTAAAAGGAGCCCACACAAAGCTTGAAATAGCTCCTTGGTTTGGGAGTTCGTTTTGTGATCCCTCGTCATGATCTTTGCCACAGAGAACTATTTGAGGACTAGCCAGAGTTAGCTAAACTTCTGGCCAATTTGGAAACCATGCCATGTTACAGTGCATCTTAGCCAACAAAGGAAACATTTACATTATATATCATGGTGACATTCCTAAAGATGTCTTGTAGTATAAAGCTTATAAAATTAAACTAATTTTTATGAAGATTAGTGTATTTGATTTTTCTATGGTCTTATAGTAGCTCCTTCCTTTTTCCTCCATTCCTTAAGTAATTCATTTATTCCTTCATTCAGAAAACACATATTGAAACAATTACTATACTCTAGAAATACTGCTAAGCAATGGAATTGAATAAGTTAATGTTTTTCTTTCAGAGGAGCATTCATCTAAAGGCCTAGTATGATGCAAAATACTCATAAGTCCCTGCAAAACTATTGGAGGCAGAGAAGAGGAGAGAGAGGATCAAGAAAAGACTCAACAGAGAAACAGGTCAGATATTATGAGGGGCTGCAGATGGGCACTGGTAATGGAGGAGAGGAATGGATAGATATATGTTGGCTGATTGCATTGGGAGGGACTCCTAGAAAAATCAACTGTTGGGTATGTGGTGTTACTATTAATTACTGACAGCAGGAGGAGGAAGACAGTTATGGGAAGGACAATCAATTTAGTTTGAAACATATTGCATCTATGAGACTTAAGTGATGATGTCTCGTAGACAGCAGACAATTACACATATATTGTAATTTAGGACAGAAATGCCACTAAAGATGCAATTTTTAGGATTATGAGCATATTAATGTCTCTAGAAGCAGAGAGATAAGATGGCATTTCCCAGGGAACACTACAAGCAAAAAGGACAAAAAGTTAACTTTTGGAACTTAAAGGCATTTGCAAAATGCAATGAAAATCAGAAGGTAAAAAAGTAGGGATATCACAGAACTTCGGAAGACTGCTCAGAGGACAATTAATAGCAAGTTCTAAAAGGTGTACACCTTGGCAATTAAATCAATGCTAATTAACAAAAGCACATGCAGATAGGTACCTACATTTAGAACATACATATCAGAGTTCCAAACTCAGTTTGACAACTGAGTCAGTAACTCCAGATCACCATCTTACCTCTAAAATAAGAATAATCCTTATTTGACCTACCCCTGTACAGTTGTTATATTTCAAATAAATAAAGAGACACAAATAAACTTGGTGAAGAATAAGGTTCCAGACAAAATATGAGGCATGATTACATATGTTAATTACAAAGGAGGTAGGAAATGGGAGACATTTTGAATCAGATTCATTTCTGGAGACATTTCGAAGTTTCCTGCTCAAGAGAAAGTAACAAACCTAAAATGTGCCATGAGTTGATCATCTACCCCATTTTTAATTGTCGCCAGAAAAAGTATCTCTGATTTGTTTTAAAAATCAGTTTCAGTATCTTCCCAACAGGTATAATTTTCTTGGTTTAGGTCAGGTGTCGCGAGGCAACTCCATGGGTTTACGTAGAGGGCCCAGAGAGAAAAGCCTTTGTTTCCATATTCCTTAAATGTTTAGCATGGTGTCTTACTCATAGCAAGTATTCAATTTATCTAATTTAGTTTTATTCAATAGATATACTGATATCTGCTACGTGTAATTAGGATCACTGATGATAATACAGATGCAGATAAATATCCACTACATAAAGGATACATTTGCAAGGGTGGGAATGAAATCTGCAATTTTCTCTTGTGTAAAATGACAGTAATGACAGAATTCGCCTAAAGGAACATTTTTTGAAAGCATCTTTCATCTTGCATGGCATATTGCATGTACTGTGCCATTTGAATTTAGCTTCCATTTTAAAGATAAATGAGTGAAGAAAGCAAGTAGTCCATTTGAGGGGTTTACCTTCTGCTGCCAGTTCCCCACCTCAGAGGCTACCACTGCTTAATAATTTTCACAATAGCTAGGTGTTTGGCTGAGGATTATGTCTTTAGGTAAGGGAATAAGAGCAAATAAATCAAATGTGTTCATCTATACAGAACTGATTTGCTGCCAACAGCTTTTGCTAGGCAAACAGGGGGAAGGAAACCAAGCAATTATGATTTATTAAATGACTCACTGGGCCAAATTCTACACTATTGTGCTTCCCTTGGGGCTGAAGAATTGTCTCCAGATAAAATTGAACTCTAAATGTATTTTTGTAGTTGTTCCCTTCAGAAGTTTCCTTCAGTCATTTGAAGGGTTTTACATTAATGAGTGGTATCTTATTTATGTTTGGAATCACCGAGAACTGTCAGGATAGATTTGCTGGATACTTTTGATGCTTCAGAGGAGTTTTATAGGCAATGAACAGTTGATAGATTCACAAATAAAGGGGAAATAAATCTCAGAGAAAACAGAACTTGTCATACGAGTAAACGCTTAAAACTTCCTAAGAAGGATGTGTGAAATCTAACATATTTTGGCTCCCAAGTCTTAGTATTTCTGTTCACCACCAGATCTGAGAAAGAACATCAGTTGTGAAAGCCTCTACTCAACAGCACGGCTGGTTATAATTTAGGGCTAAGAATTGGCAATACCTTTTAGTATGTTGATATTTTTGAACATCAATTTTTAAATTCCATTTTATTTCTACAATGCTTTTCTTTGAAGATGATACATTGTTCACATAATTTCATTAATCCCTTTTGGTTGCTAATGATCTGGGTTGAGGCTCAATTAATGTATGGTTAAGGGCAGCTCGCAAGAGAAATACAGAAAGACTATGGTGATTATAAAATGGAATAGAAACTAGAAAAAGAAATGGAATAAAAAGCAGCACACTGAGTTAAACATATGGACAATTATGTGTGCCTACGACATGTGAAACATCACACTAGAAGCCATGGGTGATATGGTGAGTAATAACAGCTTACTTAGCATTATATTACCATACAGGAGGCTCTATGCTAAGCCTTTTCATCACATGATATTATGAACCACTCCTCGACCACCTCTAAGGAGGCAGGATTACCTCCATTTTATAGATGAGGAAACTGTCTCAGAGAAGTTGAGTGACTTGTCAAAGTCATAGAGCTAATACACATTCAAGCTGGGATTCAAATTCAATCCTGCCTCAATCTAAGCCTTTAACAACTGACTCTTCCCTCTGGAGACTGGCAGTCTTATGAAAGAGATAGGCATATAAATGATCAACTACAGCACAACATAAAATTCAGTAAGATCTATGTTTTATCTATCCATCCATTATTTATCTATTTTTCTATCTATCTATCATCTATCAATCAATCTATCTATCTATCTATCTATCTATCTATCTATCTATCTATCTATCTATCTATCCATGCATCCATCCATCTATCTATCTATCTATCTATCTATCTATCTATCTATCTATCTATCTATCTATCTATCTATCCATGCATCCATCCATCCAGCTAAATGTTTCTTCTTCCTCTCTTGTCCTGTAATGCAGTAGTTCTCACAGTAGTTCACTCTCAGGAAGATGGTCCTGTGAGACTAGGCAATCAGTTGTACTTTATACTAAGCAGTAGCTTCTTAGGAATGCACCTCTTTGAATTTTGCCTCTTCCTTTTCTCCCTTACTCTTCTTTTGCTCACTCTAGCTTCCCTAGGTTTGCACTTTCTAATAACACAATAAAACGTAAGTGTTTGTCTCGTGCTCTTTCCTAAGGAATCTGGGCTAAGAACCCATGTGCAGTAAAGAGGCCAGGGCATTTATTTCAAAAGAAAAAAAAAACATCATGCATGCTCTTCTGGAGCTGAAGGAGGAGCTAGAAAAGGATAAAAAATATATTGGAATCACTTTGCCCAAGGATTTGACTCTCCTGAGCCCCATCATGCGGCATTCTTAACCCCAGCAGAGAAAACCCTTCTCTGGGTTTGAATGGTTCCATAGAAGCTTTGATCTGATTAATGGATATTTTTCACTGGACTCAGCTACTAGGTGTAGGCTGCTATAGGCAGAAAAAATCTCAGCCAGGTTCCCTTAGAGAAAACTGTTTAACTTTTCTGAACCTTGGTTTCTTTTTGTATAAAATAGATCTCTGTGTCATAGTATTTTTGTGAAAAGTAAGCGAAATATTCTGCGTGACTTTCCTAGACAAAACATATTCTGAGAATCATTAGTGTGTTTCTATTTTCTGGTATCCTCCTGTGGCTTAGCTAACTAGGTAGAAGGGTTCCTGATGAATGATGAAGATGAGGGAACCTCTACAGAGGGAAGGTCGGTTGTAATTGATGAAGAGGAAAACTTCATCCCTATTTGCTTACACTTACATAATAGAGTGTTTGATTTAAAGTATACTGTTAAGTACCTGTTGATCTTCCCATTTTGCAGCCCAGCTAGGTTTTAATGTAATCTCAGTTTCCAAAACTTTGAATTTTCAGCATCAGAAGAACAAAGAGGTTCTTCCTCATAAATTCTTCTAACATTATCTTTGACGTCAAAGGAGCTTAAACTGACAATCTAATAATCGCAGTTTTAGTTATTTGTAGTTTTAAATGTCCCTTGCACTTACTGCCCTTCAGCGATGAGCTATACTGAGGTTTTGGCTGTTATCAATGAGGACTGGCTAGGCTTTAGACTGTGCTAATGAAGAACTTCAAAATCTCAGTGAACAATCTTCAAAACAAACATAACAAAGGTTTATTTCTCACTCATGCTATGTCCCTGTGGGTCCACTGAAGGCCTTAGCATTGTCCTTTGTCTCAAACCTAGGATGATATAGCAACTAATACCTGGAACATGGTTGGTTTGCTGTGGAGAAAGGAGAGAGAAAATAAAAAAGTTGTGGAAGGATCATATATTGTCAAATAAGTGCTCTAAATTGGAAGTGACATATCAGTTTAATTCACAAGTCATTGGTCAGCCCTATTCACATCCTCACACTGTTAACCCCACCAGAGGAGGCTGAGTACAATCTTACCATGTTTCTGGAAGGGAGAACTGAGAATAGTTCACAAACAGCACTAACAACTACATCATTACTCAATAAACATCACTCATACTTTCTACTTGACCTTTTTTTTAGCACAACCTATTTTTTTTCCTTTTTACTGAATATTAAAAGAAGAAATAAGAAACAGAGTATGTGGGAGCAGAGCTTTCCGTCTATCAGCCTGGGGTAGTATTCAATTGTAATATTTAATGGTCAGGCCAACCTACCCATTAGCATGCTTATGTGGCCTGAAGGTTTGACATTTCTTCCAAAGAGCCACGTGCATTTGTCATGTCCTTCCCTGTGAATACAAATTCAAAGGCAATTCTGCTCAACGAATCTAAGGAGATTGCTAGTTACCATAATTATACCTCTTTAGGAAGTCCTGAGGGAATGTCTTGGACCCGGCCTCTAACTAAATGGAATATAAAAAATGCACACCTTAAGGACTTCTATGCATATTAGCTAAAGACAAGACGGACTTGTTTCAGAGTGAAAAAATATTTTTTGGCTTAAAAGAATAATCTGTAATCTAAAAAGTAGCTAACCTTTCAAATGCTGCTTTCTCTTGTGATCTCATTGACTTAAACAGAATTTCAAATACCTGAAACCAAACGGGCAGAAGAAACTTCGACAATTGCCACAAAATGGATTTTTCAGAAACATTCCTTTAAGGTCATTGTTTTCATAGTTAAATGAGTCCGTTTGATTTTTATATGTTTGGAGTATTAAAAAGTGTATAATCAATATTTTTTTAATTACTTTTTTAATGACAAAAACTTAACACTAAAGCAGACCTTCCACATATCACCTGGTCCAACACCCCTCTCTTAGAGATGAGTAAAGTAAGATCTCGAGATGTGGAGTCACCCACTGGACCTCAGTCTAAGACAGACTGAGAAACTGGAGCCCCTGCCTCCTGTCTGCTGTTGCAGAGATCTTACGCCACTATGCCCATGAATTCCGAAATGACATCTTTTTGTTGGTGGTGGTGCAAATTGACTGTGGGGGAAACTTTTTAAGGAATAGGGTCCTGATATCCATATTTTCTACGAATATAATAGGGTTTTTTTGTTGTTTTTAACAAAAAAGTAACATTACATGGGAAGGGAATTGACGTTTTTGGATCAAAAACCAGGGAAGAAAATTGAATTTACCAAAGGCAATCACAAAGTTTAGATGAATTACTGTCTTATTTTAAATCTAAATCCATCTTGACATGTACTTTCCTATTGTATAGTTGATTATTTAAGAGGCTTTTACAGAGAATGCTTCCAAGGTACAGACTAAATGGAAGTGAAAATCCTAAAGCTATTCTTTTTGTTTGTATAGAAGCTTCAAGGAAATTAAACAATGTTTTCACAGTATTTAATCTATAATTTTAGAGAGGTGCATTTAAAAAATAGTAAAGTAATAAATCAAGGCCATCAGGAGCACATCACTTTTTAAAAAGGGCTTTACAAATGACATTTCATTTCCTCCTGCATTATCTACCCATTTATGGTCTGGCTGATTCTGGTGCTTCTAAGAAACTGGGGTGAAAAACAATCTATCCAAGCACTTGGGAAGTTATGTTACTTTATGGTTGGGAGAAATCATTACAGTGTGTCTGTAGACTCTTCTGGCCTTTGGAACACTAATGTAGACAGCCAGGTAAATGTGAGAGGGAGTGGGTACCACATAGCTTCTTACCTAATGTGCTTTAACACTATTCTTATCCCTTACAACTGTCTAAAAGAATTCTTTTTTTAGACTTTCTCTGCTAGTTACCCCAAAATATTCTGTGGTAGTGAGTTCCAAAAACTAATTATATGTCACATAAAAATACTATCCTTGTATCTATTTCAAGTTGGCCATACCTCACTCTTTCTTCTTGCATAGATAGTTTACAGATGTTGCTAGGATTTCCGATTCACTAGTTCCTGCTATTGTGGGTTGCTAAGTTTTATTTTGATTTTTGTTTTCTTTTCTAAACATGGCTGCTATTACTGTTCATATTTGCATTTTGTTTACCAGACTATCAGTATCAGAAATGCATCCGGGGGCTGCTTCCCACTCTCCTCTCTTGCTCAGTGAAATCTTCCTTTCCTATGGCTTTAAAAACTTGCTCTAAGCTAATGGCCTAGATTTTTTTCTCCAGCCCAGGCTTCTCCTGAACTTTTTTGAATCCAAATGCCTACTTAACAATCCACTGGCACATTTCACAAACAAATAAAAGTCATCAAACCAAAAATAAATACTTGATGCCTGAACCAACCAAATGGAAGGACAGAAAATGGGTTTAGCTGAGCTTAGATTGCACTTCCAAGGGTCCACATATGAATGTAGCTCAATTTTGTTGCTCACTTAAGAAGGGGCCTTCATAAAGGTATTGATATGAACCTTCATAGTATAAATGTACAAAAGAATATTTAAAATATTGGTCAGATGAGTGGGGTGCTATATTTTGAAAGAGCTCAAAGCCAGCATCAGAACGTTGAATCTCTGGCAGTAAGTTAAATTCTGTTGGACCATCCTTGGAAACTGCTGGTAGGAACTGCAACACCCAGGCAAGTCTCACCATAGCCCCTTTGACCCAGCAAACACACAATTTGCATCAGGCACTGTGGAGACCTGGGGGCTCCGAATATGAAGAAAATGGAAATCTATGTTTGCAAAGAGCTCATACCTTATTTACCACAGGCAGTGGTGTCATCCCCTCGAGGTTTTCAAAATTCTTGGCAGATTTTTCTTGTCAGAATGACTTCGTGCTACTGAATGTCCAGAACAATCAAGAATAATCTCATGTCCCACAAACTCTCAAATGTCCTATTGACAGCTGATGTAAGTGACCTAAGTGATAAAAGCCTATCTGTCATTATCAGAAACTAGATTCTAATTCCGTTTTATATATTGTAAATGAAGTGGTTTTTGCATGATTTTTATACGTACTGATTTTCCGGGAATTTAACAACATTAAATTGGATAGCAGGTTGTACTTTGCTTTGTTTAAAACCTTAGCAAGATTTGTTCACCATTTCAGGAAGTAACAACACTAAAGCCAACCACTGATCATAGTTTTGAGCCTCAGAGTGACACAAGTGTTCTTACTGATCTGTTTGTGGCAACTCCATGTAAAGTCACCAACATATCACTACTTCTTCATGACTTGTAGTGAAGCTTGTTTTATTATAAATTCCTTTCCTTTTATTTCTCCTTTATAGTTTAGTTGTGCCAATATATTTAAAAGATTGTGTAAGTAGATAAAATATATATCCTGCAAATTTCATTTCAGGAGAACAAGAGAGTTGTTATAAAGGGGTTATTTTTAAAGTCAAGGAAGAAGTCTGATTGGGTTGAGAATTACTACCCTACAGGGTGAGACATACAAATACACTGATGATTTTGGCATCTTTGCTCCCTCCATTACCTGAAGATGTTGGGCAACCAGTCATCATTAGGCAAGGCTTTGAATAATGCAAACATAACTTTTTTTAAAACTACTATTTCTCTGAAATAGTCTCCCCAGTCCTCTTGTTTTTGGCTGTAAAGGAGAAACTTGGGCTAAAATGCTGTTGGTTAATGAGATGCTAAAGGAAATAATGCATTTCATAGCTTGCTTTCAAAAAAGGGGATATGCAGGCAGGGGGGCTAAGCGTTGCTTAGAGCAAAACCCAGCAGGCAAGTTAGGGGCTAGAAGAGCAAGAGGACCTGAGTGTGTGTTTAGTGCCCCGTCGACAGACACCGCCATAGCTCTCCTTCTGGAACTACGTGGATCAAACACTGGGCAGAATGCTTTCTTCCCCAACCAAGGGAATCTGACAACTGTGGTTTAAGACCAAGAAGTAAAAGTGATGATGAGATTGAAATTAGGAACTGTGCTGAACATTGCTAGGGACAAGGATCAGGACTGTTTTGGACTGAGTATATATGCCAGACTCTTCTAGAAACTTCAGAGTGAACATTCTCTTAAAATAAACATGTAGGCAAAGAAGAAGGCTAGACAAATATGTACACTCAATCACAGGGGATGGGAAAGATGCCAAAATAGCAATAAAACAAGAACAACAAAATCAGAAAGAGCATTATCCTAAAGGAAGGCAGACAGATAAGGCAGTTGTCTTGAGAAAAAACATTTACTTTCCCCTCCCCCTCTCCCTTCCCAACCACTACCCCAAGTCCTATCCTCATAACATTAATTCAGAGCTTAGCTTTGAGAAGGCCAATGGAAGTTCCTCCTGCCAGTGAAGATCTAGGCCTTAGCCAGGATGTTCCTAGAGTGTCAGGTGGCCTCTGGGCACCGAGGAAAAAAATAACCTGATGATGTGACTACCTCACCTTGAAGAGTAGGTCTCTGCTTACCTACCTTAGGGAGCATTCCAGAAAGCCTGTAACTGCGGCTTTTGTTTTAATGACCAGAACCTACCAGCATGTCCTCACTGCTTGCCTACCAGCATATCCTATGCTCTTACAAAAAGAATCTAGAATTCTACTTTGCTACACAGTTTTACTTTCTCCCACTTCTTTAGGTTCAGGATGCCTTAATTTTATCTCTAGCAGTAAAACCTTCTACCTCTTCTTCGAGGTGATAGCAGTGCTGAGCATCAAGGGCATTTCTTTTACCTAATTCACTTGGGTCTAGTTTTCTTGCCATTATCTGTGAGCACAATGCTAGGTGCCAGTGAGTACAGAACAGGAACTTTATGTGGGTGTCTTGCACGTGTGCATATCATTATCTCTATTTTATGGAAGAGAAAATAAAAATCAAGAGAGATATAACTTGCCCACCATCATTTATCAAGTGAGCCATTGCACTGGTATTTGATTTTGGTCCAACTGATAACCACCGCACCACAGCTTCCCTTAAAAGGTCCTGGAGAGCAAGATCCTTTATATTCCCAAATCACTCAGTACTTCTCCTTTTGTTACTCCCATGATATGTACAACTATTTGTCCAATATCTGCCCTTTTCATTAGGCTGTGAGGTCTATGGGGACAGGAACGATGTCCATCCTATTTTCCACTCTGTCCCTAGTGCCTAATGTCATGTGTGATACAAAGGAGGACGTATCCAGAACGCTTCCAGTTCCTGAAACTGCACTTTGGTGTTTTCAAAAGAACATCTGGACTCTTTATGTGTAAGTACATGGTGCTCATTTCCAGTCATTTATAAGAGAAAGTCAATCTCAGACACTACAGAGAAGGAAAGGGAAATCTTCCCTATTTAAAGTATTTACTACGCTCAAGACACATACCGGCTTCCTTTTAATAATGCTGTATCATCTACAATTAGTATTATCTATACACTTACCTATCTTCTTATACAGACCACATATCAAAACATTTGTCTATTTTCTACTTAGTTACAAACATTATTTAGTGGAAATTCTAAAATTTTAACATCATTATGTGTTCATTAGTAATGAAATCTTTGACAGAATACAAAGGTCAAGGTAAAATAAAGTGTCTCCATTTAATAGCAGAATTATTTATACTAGCCAGACACTAGAATGATTAACTCAGTTGTGGTATATCCATACAATGGAATGCCATACAATGAAAAGTGGCTGAGTTCTTACTTCCAACAGTGGAGACAACCTCACAATGGAACCTTAAGTGAAAGTAGCCAGACACAGAAAAGCACAAAAAATCCATTTATATTAAGTCCAAATACAAGAAAAACTCATTAGTGGTGTTAGAGGTCAGAGTATTGATTACTGTGGCTATGCACATAATAGTGACAGGGAGGGAGCCCAGAGAGCTACTGGGACACTAGCAATGTAGTTAGTATTCCTTGATCTGGGTGCTAGCTCACAAGTGTTCACTTTGAGAAACTTCATTAGGCACTTAGGATCTGTGCAGTTCTCTGTGTGTATTATATTTTCATGAAGGATGACTTTTAAAAAGTTTTCCATAGCATCCATATTGGTGGAATTACTTTATGTATTTTATATATATATATATATATATATATATATATATAGTGTTAGGTAAGATTAGCATACTTCTGTGTGGACTCCAGTCCAACCTATGTTTACTTTAGTGACCTTGCTATTTATTTATTTACTTATGCCTATGTATACCAGGAACTAATTGGAAGATTTCTGGCCTTCCACTCAATACTCCTGCATTGAATGATGAAATTCAAGCATTTACTGCAATACAGTCAAACATGTATGTGGCTTAAATATGGGTTTTCCTATCCTTTTGTAAATGTCTGATTCATATCTCAATGTATTATAATAAGCTGTTGGCCATAGAATAATCTACATACAAATCTTACTAACTTGATTGGCCAAAAATCTTAATTTGAAAAAAAAGCTTAACTAAGTCATAGTAATTCCTTTTTATCCAACTAGTGTATTAAAAATAACTTTTAGCCCTATTTAATAATGAACTTCAATTATTCAAATACATTTTAGAATAGTTAACATGATTAGCCCACCAGTATTTTCCACATTAAAGCTGAAAACTGAAATAACCAGTTTATTATTAAACAATAATATTTTAATATTAAAATGTTAAATTGCACAGTTAGTAATATGTGTGAGAGAGACATCTTTTCTCTGGTGCCAATTATTCATAATTTCCCGTAACTTTTGCTTAAGTGAGGAATGGGCCTAATGATGTATCATATTCACTTCATTCAAATGTTATTCTAATTATAAAGTTTTAAGAGGACTGGCACCTCCTCCCAACTTACTCTGATTCTAAGGGACCGCTTTATTACTAATAAAGATGAGAGATGATACCCGTCATCTGAGCACAGATGGTATGAACTGCATGAGGGCATTAATAATCTGAGATGAAGAAAGATAGTAAGTGGATAAAAATCATTCAAACAAATAAGGTCTAGAGTTCCTCTCTCTTCTCCACAAACCTAGCAGGAGCTTCTTAAAGGGACACGATTGAGAAGAACGATTAACTTGAAAGAGGTCTCTTGTTCCAACCTGTCCCCAGATCTCTCCTGGGAGAGGAAGCAAGTTGAGGTCCGTCCCCGTCAATTCCCGAGGAGGGGCCGGAGACCTGGAGGCAGGCAGCCTCGGCCGGCGCAGGGTGCCGGGCCAGGGACTTACCACGAGCGCGCAGCACAGCAGCTTGTTCATTGTGGTCCCGGGGAAACCTCAGGCGCTGGGAGCTGGCGGCTGGGCGAGCGCTGCGGTGCGTCTCCGCAGCCCGTGCCCTCATCACCGTATATATAGCGCCCCGGCGGCAGGAAGTGTCGGCTTGGCTTTGATCATTCATTCCCTATCTACCCAACTTTGCACCTTTCTTTTTTAGGAACCTTGGGCGGGAGAGGTGGGGGTGCGGAGAGTCTCGGGTTAACGCTTTCAGAGCCGGGGCGGAAGGAGTCGCCAGGGGCGGGGGTTGGGGCGGGGCGGGGAGGTCTGGCCCCCGGAGGGGAAAAAAAAAGGCCACCGGGCTGCGGAACAAGGCGGCTGCTGTCTTTGCGAGGCTCTGAGGTTTCCCGGCCTCTTCCCGCCAGCGGCCGGCCCCCTGGCAGCCGCGACCGGCGCAGGGAGGGCTGGGCGCGCGCTGGGGAGCCGCCGGCCGGTCTCCTCCACCCTGAACTCGGATCCAGCCGAGGTCCGGGCGCAGCCTGGAGGCCGTCCCAAGCACTTTATCCTCTCCGATTTGACCCCTTCTCTGCGGGTTCTGAGAGCTCCAACAAGAAGGCCTGTCATTTATGCACTGCGTTGTCTCAGAGCACCGACCTGGGAGTTTACAATCATTCATCTCCAAGGTTACCCAGACCCTGTAGAACGAACTTCTCTCGCTTCGATCTGTTTGGTTCTAAAGCCCTTACTTTTTCCCATTCACTTCTTGTTGTGTGGGCCAGTTAGAGCCAGAGAATCAGCCGGGAAAACCCTGCCGGCGAATACCTGGGTCACAGTTTTCTTCACCAACACAGTCATCATCAGAGGGCTATTAGTACGTTAGAGTCTTACAGACAGAACTTCTGGTTTCCTTTTCAAGGTTATTCCACTGCCCTGAAGCTGTTGACAGAAGTTTGGTGTTTGCATAGAGTTCTTGCCTTTCTCATCCACTCCCACAAGTCGACTGTCTGAAAGTTCAGTTACATGTCTTTCCGAAAAGGACCAATTCTGCTCTTTGCCAGAGTTCAAGGGTGTAAAGTGAAGAATCAGGAAAGACGCCCCCTAAGGCAAGTACTGCCAACAGGACTCAGGCCACCTGCCCCTTAAATGGACATGGTTCCACCAGGAGTTCAGAGGGGATCCACAAGAACCAGGGGGGAAATATTTAGGAGACAAGAATGCCGGAAGACAGAGGTTCTTATTCAGCTTTATCTCTCCAGTACTAGAACATAACAGCATGAACTAATGAATAGTCAATGAGTGAGGGTAAACCTCTACGATTCCAAACCTGCCCCAGAGCTTTTGAACTTCAGTTTTGACATCTACAACCTGAGTTACTAACACATAGACTTACCATGGGATTCGAGTACATTTAAATGTTAGTAGTAAAGGACTATATGTGGCAGTATTATTATTTAATAGGGTACTGTTTCTCTGGGATGTTATTTGAAGGCATTTTTCTTGAAATATAATATAAAGCCAGTATGTAGGAGCCAAATCTTGGAGAAAACTGATCAAGGATTAAGTTCTACAGATTAATCCTGGGAAAGCTTCATGTCTCTCCAAGCCTCAGTTCCTTCATCTGTAAGATAAAAATAATACTGGTATTACAGATATATAAGAGGGAGCAAATGAAAATATTTTTAAAGTATTACATAAATGAGGTTAATTACTAATTGTGAGCATTAAATAAGGTAATGCATGTAAAATAACTTAGCACAATGTCTGGCCCATAGGAAATATTTACTAAGTTATAGCTATGAGTGCTCTAGGGAAGTTCCTAAGATATGGGTCTTTAAAGATACACCTAGACTTGAAACCCAGATTTACTATATCCTAGCTCAGTGGTCTCAGGCAAGTTGTACTTAACCTGTTTGTGTTTCTCTTTGGTTTCTTTATCTGTATAATGAGGATAAAAACCATACTACCTCAGAGGATTATAAAGGTTATTATGAGGATTGAATTGGATAAAACATGTAAAGCCTCAAAATAGTGTTTAGCACATAGTAAGTGCTCCTTAACTGCTGGCTATTATTATTTTCTTAGCTGAGGAACACTTACATGAGCACAAGGTGAGTCTAGATGATAAGCTCTGAGGGCAGGAATCATGTCTTTTCCAATGGTATTCCTTGAAGTTCTTTGCTCAGAGTCCGGCTACATGTAACTATTTGATAACTAATAGTAATAGTGGTGCTGGTTGGTGTGTGTGTGTGTGTGTGTGTGTGTGTACTGGGGGGAGTTGTAATTAGCTGTAATCTTAAGAAAGTTGGGGCACCATTTAGCTAGAGTCACAAAATAGACTGTATTGACTGTGTATTTCAGGGCTCTGACTGTGGGCTGTTTATTAATCTCTGCCTGACAGAAAACAGACAGACACTCTGAGTTACTGGTCATTTCATTTGTTATTTTCCTGGAGCAATCTGGCCTATCCCCCTGGGTCTTCCCATGTGACCCACTCACCACTGTGGGCATCAGGCTCTGAATGCTCTGAAGCTAGAGTTCATCATAAGCTTGAACTGGAATGGACCCAGGGATTCGGGACTAAATCCAAGGGGGGACATTCGAACATGAGTTTGGCAGACTACATTCATCTTCCTATGACAGATCCCTCATTGGCAAAGGCCATCAGTGACATTAAATGGAGTGCCCTATAAATTTAACCTTCTGTTTCCAGGAACCAGATATGTGTGGTGCTGATTTTCTGGGTGACACCTCACCAGATAACCCGTCATCTCTTCCCTGAACTCATCTCAGTTAGGCCCCACGTTTTCACTGCCCCTATTTCTGATTGTCCCTGCCCCCTTTTCAGCTACTCTTGAGACTTAGAGAAATGGCTGAATATAGGGAGCGCCCACAAGGAAAACACTTCATTTCTTTAGCCTAGCAGCAAAAAGCCTTATATAGAAGCCCATTTTAATCATCATCATAAGGAAAATGCCTGAAATTCGGGACAAGAATTGATTTAGGTCATTTGGGAGAGAAGGCATTCAATGGGTTCTAACATGACTAATCAAGTGTCTAGAACATTTTGCACCCAAGTTCTTCACCTGATATTGGAAATAATAGTGCTGAGGTTAGGTATATGAAAGGTTATTAACTTGAAGAACAAAAGCATAATCCTTCTTATTTCATTTTTATTAAAATGAAGCTGCTTCTGATTTCATAGAAAAAGCAAAGTAGGAGAAAAATATAACTAGCATGTTGATTTTCTTTTATTAATGTTTGCCAGTTTCTTCACTAAACAGACATACTTAACTGTTTTAATATTCTAGGCAAAAGCTATTTGAATTTTAAGGTGTTAATAGACTATGTACAGAAATGGATGTGTACTTGCTTTAAAAAAAATAATGCACAGAGAAGATTGGTTGATTGTATTGCTGAAGCACTTTCTGATTGAATACATCATTAGTTGCTTAAGAATCTGCTTCAGAGTATTGGACCAGGGGTCAGAAGTGCTAGTTATGGTTGGTAGTATGGCTCCATAATTGCCATCCATTCATAAAAAAACAGTGGTAATGTGACTCCAGCATTGCCACCCATTCATAAAATAACCCCTGCATTCAAAACTGACATTAATCAAGTAATCACACAAATATAAACAGGACTGTGTGCTACATGGAAAGAAATAAGTTACCATAGGAGCATCTGACCCAGTATAATTTTAAACCAGGCCTCTGTAAAATAAGTGTCTTACCTAGTGGTGAGAAGATAGTGTTGGAGGGAGAACATTTGAACAGGGAGGACAAGGCATCAGCAGACCTTGAGGTGGGAGTTCAAGGTCTGATTTCAAGGAACTAGAAGCCCAGTATGTGCAAGGAGAGTAAGACATTGCATTGGCCAGAAGAGGTTGGAGAAGTGAGTGGAAAGGGGTCAGGTTGAAAAATACCATGAAATCTAATCTTCAAAGGAAGCACTGGAGGGTTTTAAGCATGATTATTGTAGCTTGATATTCATCATGCTAAACTCTTATTGTAAATCCAAACACAGACATGTAAGAAAAAGCCCTCATAAATTAAAAGTCATCACATAAATGCAAAAGTTTTATTAGCTTAACTAAGTTTCAACATTTTTTAATGCCTGCATATGGTAAAAATTCAAATAGTATTAATACATATACAGCAGAGGAGAAATCTCCATTTCACTTCAGACCACCTCTGCCTCTTTACAAAAGCCACTACTGCCAGGGATTCTTGTCAGATCTTTCAGTGTGTCATTTGCAAGCACATGCTTATGGATAGATAGCCTGTTGTGTCCTACAAAAAAGGAGCATATTCTATGGTCTTCCAAAGGTTGCTTTTGCCACTTGGCATTGTTCCTGTGTCTGAGGTTACCAGCTTCGTGTCTGAGGTCTTCAAACAAGAGAACTTAGTACATGGGATAGGTTTTCTTTTGTTAATGTTTGCAGGTTACAGAATCTCTGAAAAGTCAAACAGAGGGTGATGAGCCAACCAAGAGATGAGCAACAGCATAAGGCTATTAGCTGCCTTAACCTGGAGGGCCAAAGGGGAAAGTTGGGGGATTGGCTCACCTGGAGGAAACTGGCCCCACAGTGGCTCTGTCTAGTGGGATCTGAGCTCTGAAGAGACAGAGTTGTTATCAAAAACACTGCCCCTCAAATCTCCTGCCAGAGCTTCCCATTGGTCAAACACAGGCAAGCACCAGCAGACATGGGAACCTGAGACCACAGCATGCATCGGTTGGCTCTCCTCTGATACAGAGAACCGGGGGTGCAAGGATGGTCTGTGGGGCCAACAGACCAAGGATGAGCACAAACATGTATAGAACTGGCTCATTCTTTCTCACTCTAGCACAATGTGCTAGTGTATGAATATATCGTAATGTATTTAACTTGCAACCTACTGATAGGCAATCCAAATACTTTCAGAATTTTTTCTATTGCAAACAATGTGGCAATGATTAACCTTATGCATACACCTTTGACGCTTAGGTGAGTGGATTCTTTTAGGATAAATTCTTTGAAATGTAATTGCTGCGCCAAAGGTATAGTATCTTCCATTTTGATAGGTGCTGCTAAATTGTCTCCCAAATAATTTATTATTCTGAATATTAATCTTACCATTTTTAGAAAGGAGAACTAAAAACCAGTTGATACTATTCCCAGTCATGTAGCATTGGAAGAACTGCATTCTTTAAGTGGGAAGTCTGGTCTTTCAAATGAGATCCATAAAGAGAGCTGTCTCATTCCAATTCAGAGCTTAGCAGCTGCCATCAGCCCATCAAGAGAAGTGGAAGGTAAGAATATGTCTTAGTCAACTTGGGCTGCCATATCAAAGCACCACAGACTGGAGGGCTTAAACAACAGACATTTATTTTCCTACAGTTCTGTAGGCTGAAAGACCGAGACTCCAGCTTCTGGTCAGTCGTGTCTTCCTGGCTTGTAGGTGGCCACCATCTTCTCACCGCCAAGTGCTCACATGGCCTCTTCTTTGTGTGTGTTTGGAGACAGCTCTCTCTCTCTCTCTTCCTCTTCTTATAAGGCCACCAGTCAGATTGGATCAGGACTCTACCCTTACGACCTCATTTAACCCTAATGACCTCTGAAAACTGGTACCTCCAAATACAGGTACATCGGTGGTTAGGACTTCAACCTATGAGTCAGGTGAGGGATACAATTCAGACCAGCAGCACAGTTCTCATTCTTTCAGGGCTCAGAATCTCATACTTAATTTTCAAGGGAATTTTAGGCTTCTGATATACTTGCTACATAGTGCCCAACAGATGTTATAGATATATAACTGTAATGTCACTCTTTCTGTCCCTCAAATTTATTTTTTCCTTCTTTTCTGGACTCTCTGCCCCTCCTCTTCAAGTCTAATGAGATAACCTCCATCGTTTTCAGGCCCTTCTGATTTATGCCTCCAGCACCTTCTAAAATGCATCACCAATTACAGATTCTCATTTCTCTGTATGAGGTTGGGAAGCTCCTAGCAAGGAGGAAATCTTGTCCATGTTTTGATAAAGACTGTTAGCAGAAGAGCTCAATTACATTAAATGACATACAACACCCTGAACACACGAGCAAAGGGAAAAGTATGTCGAGCCTTTCTGCACATACAATGCATCACAGTTTTCTCCTTAAAACTTCTGTCAAGGCTTGTGCCCAATTTATGAAACCTCTGGTTGGGGAAGCTGGGGAAAAGGAACAAAAATCTCAACAGACCATAACAGAGTGTCTGTTCTCCGCAGCCAGAGGAAGAGACGCAACTCCTTGCTTATCCACCCTTTGACCTTGTCTGCCAATCAGTCCAGTCACTTCAGCTGGGGTTTCCTGAAACTCAGATACCAATCTAGTGCCTCTGCAGTCCCAAGAAATTGGTTCCTTAATTAAGCAGGGATGAATATACAAAAACAGCCACTCACCTGGAGGCTTCTGGACAAAAGAATGTTAGAGAATATGGCATGCCCATTCAGAATTCCTCTTAGCAGAAATCCTTCAGGAAATTTGGTCATCTCTAGTGTCAGTTCAAAGATTCTCCCTCTTTCCAACCTGCAAGCACTTTGCTGCACCTGGCTGATACAAATATGATAGATAAGAACCTGTAGAACTATTCTAAATAGTCAATTACTTGCTTCTATCTGGGAAACTCCCCTCCTCTCACTAAAACAAACCTTTAGAAACAGAAGTTTTGATGAGAGAGCTTTCAGAGAAACTGGCCTCCAAGGAAGGATTGCTTCCTAAAACAAGAGTTTGTCTATAAAAGGCTTGACCTAAAGGAACATCTTTAGATGAGTATAAAGCTAAACAAGGGAGTGAAGTTATTTAATCTTCAGCTGAAGGAACACCATTAACAAAAAAATGAAAAAAAAAATCTGTTCTTGTGCAAATAAAGTAATTTATCATTCTTTTTTCCAACAAATATTTACTAATACCTAGTAAAAGTCAGACACTGTATCCCTGATATAGACAGAAATAGTTTCCATACTTCTGAAGGTTACAGTCAGATTACAGTAATAAAGTAAACCTAGAAAGAAACAATTCAGATAATTTCAGAGAGTGATAAGAGAATTGACATCTATACTACAAGTTAGTGTAATGGTGGCTTAAAAGGGGCTAAGTTAACTGAGCTTCTTAGGAAAGGACTCAACAAAGGAGTGACTTCTAATTGGACAATGGAATAATGAGGACACTGCCCGTTCTGGAAGGTGGGGTCAAAGCCAGGTAGAGTGAATAGCAAATGCAGAAACCCAGATGAGAAATGCCAAGAGCTGGAGCTAAGGGAGTAAGACCAAGACTTAAACCATATATGGCCAGAGAGGTGGGCAGGGTCAGACCATGCCATATCTAGAGGGTCAGGATATGGATCTGGCCCTTTAGTTGAAGGACACCGGTAAGCCTTTGGCATGTCTGAAGATGTGCATGAAATGATTTGACACACATGCCAAAGGATCATTTTTGGTGGTGCTAACATAGCTAGAGCAGAAACAGTAGGAAAGCAGGGAGCAGGAAGTTCATTGTCACAGGGCAATCATCATCAAACCCTTTTGTCCTGAGAAGCAGGAGTCTTCATACCATCACTTATGTCCAGCATCTTTGGTCAAGTTGCCTAGTTTCTCTGAGCCTCTGAATTTCACAGCCTGTAAAATGTATGTTCTCATTACCCAAAGAAGCTATACATTCTTTATGATGATACTAGGAGAATCAGATAATGTATATGAAAGAGTTCATTAGTCCTAAAATGCTATGTCAATTTCCATTACTACTAATAAAGTATACTTCCTTGGATACTACATTTAGAGTTAGTACCTAACATATCAGAATGACACAAGAGACCTAAAAGGGAAGATAGGCACACATACAAAAAGGAGCACTCATGCTAAGTGTACATGAATTTTTACATTTTTTTACGTATTTTCTGGATACTTGAAGATTAATTGTTCCCCAAAGTATTGATGATATGATACTGATGATAATAATAACAACATTTTTGAATACATACAATTTCTAAAATACTGAGCTAAGTGTCCTTTATTAGCTTCCATGGTATAGATAATATTATTCTTCCCATTTTACTAAAAAGAGGATTGGGACTCAGAGACTTTAAGTAATTCGCACAAGATCAAAAGCTATTGAATGGATTTGAATCTGTACAGTCTAATTCAAGGGTCTGTGCTTTTAACTACTAGTTCTGCTGCCTATAATAAATGTAAGTGTTTTCTAAAGCTAGAAGTAAATTTTTCCTGCAGAACAATTAGGTACTTGGTATATCTTGATAGTAGTCAACAGTTAAAAGTAGATGAGGGTTAACTTCTTAGATCAAAATCTGCTATAAAAATATTTATTAGCAAGCAGACTCCAAATGGCCCCACTTAGACGAAGTACCAGCTGTCATCAAATTTTTGGTCTTCTGAACACTATTTGCAACATAGGTTGAACTGAAGCAAATGTGACAATATCCAGTGGCAGGATGTAACAACAATGCCTCCATCAGGCAAACAAGTATTCCTAGAATCAGAGATAAAATAGAGGACAGTTCAGGGATCGAATTTAGGACACTGATCCTAAAAATATTTTGTTCCTAGATATTTAATTGTTTTTGATGCTATTAAAAGGAATTGCTTTTTTAATTTCTCTTTCAGATAGTTCACTGTTAGTGTATGAAATGAAACTGATTTTTGTGTGTTGATTTTGTATCCTACACCCTTTACCAAATTAACTTACTAGTTCTAAAAGATTTTTGTTGGAATCTTTAACCTTTTCTATATAAAAGACCATGCCATCTTCAAACAGAAATCATTTCACTTCTTCCTAACCAATTTGGTTGCCTTTTATTTCTTTTCTTACCTAATTATTGTGGCTAGGACTTCTAGTACTGTGTTGAATCAAAGTGGTAGTGGGCCTCTTTGTCTTGTTCCTGTTTCCTTAGAGGAAAGGTTTCTAACTTTTTACCACCAAGTAGGACAACTGATACCAAATAAATACAAAGGATCGCAAGATGCTACTGTGAAACAATTATATGCCAACAAACTGAACAACCTACAAGAAATGGAAAAATTCCTGGAAACATACAAACTACCAAGACTGAATCAGGAAGAAACAGAAAATATGAACAGTCCAATTGTTGGTAAGGAAGTTGAATCAGTAATCAAAAATTTTCCAACAAATAGTAATCCAGATGGTTTCACAGGAAAATTCTACCAACCATTTAAAGAAGAATTAATACCAATTCTTCTGAAACTCTTCCACAAAATTGAAGAGAAAGGAACACTTCCAAACTTATGTTATGAGGCTGCCATTTCCCTGATAATGAAGGCCAGACAAGGACACTACAAGAAAGAAACTTTTAAAGACCAATATCCCCGATGAATGTAGATATAAATATTAAGAAAAACAAAACTAAATACTAACAAATGCAATTCAATAGCACATTAAAAAGATCATAGACCATGATCAAATGGAAATTATCCTTAGGATGCAAGGATGGTTCAACACATGCACATCAATACATGTGATACACTACATTAACAGAAAGAAGGATAAAAATTATGATCATTTTAATAGAAGCAGAAAAAAAACACTTGACAAATTTAACATCTTTCATGATAAAAACTACCAAAAACTAGGGTACAGAAGGAATGTACTTCAACATAATACAAGCTGTGTAGGACAAGCCCACAGGTGACATCATACTCATGGATCCCAAAACTAAAGGACGAAGAATTTTCTATATTTTGTATTGCTTCAGAGGTAGAGGATGTTTAGCCCAGTGTTTCTCCACATTTTTTTCATTATTGCTCCCAAAGGAGAAAATTTTAAGTTAATTAAAATTGATGTAAGGAAAGTAAATAGTAAGGCATAAGATTTTTTCAGGTGGGGTTGTACTTTGGAGGAACATGAAATCCTTGCAGCATCTCAGACTTTTTTCACTCAACCCCCCAAATGAATTTTGTCCCCTTGTGGAATATATCGTTCCCATTGAGAAAGCATGCTTTAGCTAAAGTGATGCCTTGAATGCCCGTAAGTTCACCAATGAGAGCCTATTTTACCACCATTATGCTAAGTAACAAAGTCTCTGGTGTTGCCAGGAGATGGACAAGGCTTAATCCCTGGAAGGTGGACCTTTTGATGAAATGTCAATTCACCTCCTGGAAAATGGGATCCTGGTAGAGGGTAGATTAACCTGGCTGATGTGTATATAACATAACACTATGGTGAAATAGTTTAAAATAAATTACAGACAGAATAAAAGTAACTAGAACATGAGAATGAGAATGGACAGAGAAGAGTTGAGTGCAGGGAATAGCTCAAACCATGGATGGGGTTTGGCTCTGGAGAAATATAAAAAATGTGTAAATGAAAAGCAGCCCAAATTCTCACTACAGTTCTTCCACAGGTACATGAAATGCCCTTTAAAAATTTCTGTTTCTGTAGGTGCCACATGTCAGTCAGTGAAAATTAGACAGGTGGGAGCAGTGGAACTTGAGAACCATCAAGGTCACCTTTGGGTCCTGATAGGAAGGACATTATCTATATTATGATTTCTTCTTTCAAACGACAAAAGTTCCAGTAGGAGGAGTTCCAGTAGAGGCAAAGACACATGTGCATTTCTGAACCAGACCAGTTGAAAGGGTTTTACACAGGGGGACAAAAGGCTGAGGAAAAATGACTTGGTGGTCCCGGTCAGTGTGCAACAGAGACACTTTCTTGGCAAGACAAAGCCTCATGGTCGGGGCTTTCAGATTCAGGAAAGCTGTGGGTCTTCTAGCTAGAAAAATGTACATATAGATTCACATAAATTTTGAATTAAATTTCAGAAGGTTCATGGCCCATGATCCCTGTTGGGAAATTGATTTGGAATAGGCTGCAACTTTTTGCAGCTCAGTTTTGAAGACATGTTTGTACTTTAGTTAATAATAATATTTTTGTATCATTGTTTGTCATATTTTAATATTTATATTTCCTGAGTTCTTGTCTGGGATATCTATCCTGAATTTTCAATGTTACATAAATGAGGGTTGTTTTCTCTGCACCAGAGCATCATTGTACTAACCAAGTCTATAAATGGGCTCGCCCTTTGAAATTGTGTACAGCTCAGATCTCAGGGCAGCTGATTCTGCTTGGCAGGTGTGGGAGGTGTGACTGAGTCATTCTAGAGTCTCAAAGAGGTATTTGTTAGAGGGAGCAGCAAACAGTGACTGATTCAGTGGCTCCTTGGGTTCCAAACAACCTGGTACTTACCACAGTTTACATTTGAAGGACATTCTGCTGCTTCTGTAGTGGTTGTTAGATGCAGGCAAGATGAAAGGAACATAAAAGCAGAAGTCCCAAGGGGCAGGCACAGTGGGAAGTGTGGAAGAGGGGGATTTTTGTGGCTTTTTTTTTTGTAAGCCCATGTAAGATAAGGCTTCGCATAGGATGAAAATCTGGCAAGTCAGTAGCAAATGTGGGCAGGCCACTGGGGCCTTTTTAGACTAAAAACAATAGAGCAGAGCCCGGCTCCAGCTCTGAAGCTGGCCTGTTGGCACTGGAATCCTTACCGCCTTGCCCTGTGCCATTTCATTTCTCTGTATCTCAGTTTCTCCATCTCTACAATGGAGAAGGTAACAATAGCATTCACTTCTCAGGATAGTTCTGAGTTTTAAATGGGAAAATATATGCAAGGCACTTAGAACAATTCCTGTCAAGCAGTAAGCTCTCCACAAACATCAATGCCTATCTGGAATCAGACTCACTGAAGCATTACTTTACAGTGATTGTACTTTGTGTGATGTGGACATGGCTGTCTAGGCCGTGGAATGGAGAGACTTTATATTTTCAAAGACCATTCATGCTGCAGTTACTACCTATTTAAAAGTATAAACTAGATACTCAAAGCAGAATATCTCCCAGCAACCATGGCCATCAGATCAGCTGAAACATGAGTGTCCAGGAAGGCCTGAGGTGTGTGTTCAGCCCTGCACTGAGCAGCAGAAGCCTGGTGAAGGCAGATGTCCTTGTGCTTTCCTTGCCTTCTGGGAGTTTGTTACCTGGTCTCTTAATCAGAGCTGGGCCTGTATTGCTACACATGCTTTTTCAAAATGTTACAGGAAGTAAGTGGTATAGGAGGTTCGAGGGCTTAGGGACATAAGTATGATATGAAATCTTCGGGAGTTCAGTGGGTAGGAAGGATGCATTTGAAATGGGATTGGGAGGGGAGGCTTCCCAGAAAGGCTTTCTAAAAGAGAGGGACTTCAAAAATTATCAGAACTTTGAGAGGCAGATCTGAGAAGGAAATGGATCCCAGACAGGTAAAACAAGGCAACTGAAGGCCCCAAGGTGGGCAGGAGTGGAGTGTGGGAGACGGTGCTGCCGGATAGAATATCCCCGAAGAGGGAAGATGAGCTGCACAGGTGAGAGAGGTCCTTGTCTTTGGTGCTAAAGCTGCAGAGAAGGAAGGGGCTGGAGGAAAAGCATGGGTGATTTTGAAAGCCGGTGCTACTGTTGTTTGATGGGCAGACAAGGCTCGAAAGGTTTTGAGCATGATCCGAACTATGCTTAGGACACTATTTGTAAACCACTTTACTCTTTTTAAAGTACTTTTCATATTTTATTTCATTTAGTCCTTAAAACAAGACAGTGCAATACATAAAGGAATGATTATTTGCCTCATTTTTGCCTAGCCATACCATACACTTTGCAAATAAAAGAGAAGGATCAAGAGATTGTCCTGTTCACAGCCAGAGAAGGATTAGGAGAAAGAGGACAGGACAATATGGACCACCTGCAGAGCTCCTTGTTTGGAAACAGAATTTGCTTTTGTTCCACACTGCATTCAAAGTTTAAAAAAGAATAATGTCCTTATTCATAAGGTATGAATTGGCCATATCTTTGAATATATGTGGTCATGATGTCTCTAAACATACTCTATTAATTTATAACTTAAGCCATAAAACAAAATTCAACATTTGTACAGTGCTTTTAAGTTGACAAAATTTCTTTAGATCATTTAATCATGTGACCTTCCCAACAACTGCCAGGCAGATAGATTAAAATATGATTGATATTTCCGTTTGGAAGGAAGTAGCACTGAGAGGACCAGCGATCAGGCCAAGGTGGCACAGTAGCAAAAAATGGACTCAACATTAAAGCAAGAGCTTGAACTCGAGATTCTTTCACAATTTCCATATTCCATCATATTTTGTTGTTTCTTCTTAAAACTACTGGCCACCATTCGACACTACTAAGCTTCTGTAGACAAAAGGAGGGTATTTTCAACTGTTATTAGAATTCTTCCTTGTCTGATTATTTCAGGCCCATGGGTGGGAGCCAGAATGGAAGTGTACAAGTGTTTCATCTGACCTGGGTCCGGCTCTCTCTGCATAATGCAGAAACTGGTCAACAGCTGTAAGGCACTCTGCCACAGCCGACTTGGCTATGAGACATGTCACACGTTGTTGATTTCTTGGCCTGCTTTCCTCTCCTCTCCTCTTCCACTCCCTTCACTCCCAGGCTGGAGGAGCAGAGAGTCTGACCTGGGGCTCTGCCTGTCCTGGCTGGCTACCCATCTGCGTCAAAGTGGTGCTGGCTTTGGCGCCTGGGCGGCGGGACTCGCGACCATCCTTGGGCAGCTGACATGATTTCTTTCTGATGGTTTCTTGACCTGTGAAGCCAGGAGAAAGTTATTTTTGCTTAGAGAGACCTCAGAATTTCAATGGGGAGTTTGGTTTTGGACATTTTCTAGTGCCCTACTCAGTTCTTAAAACATGAAAAGAGCTAAGTCATTTTCAAAGAAGTGATGTTGCAGGTTGGCATGTCCGCTCGTGGGCCTACAGCTGGACTCATGCTCTCCAAACCATCCTTGTCTAAATGAGACAGGGAACCCAATCACGTCCTTGTTGTTCTGTATTACCTAAAAGGCAATCCTCCCACGGTGGTGAATGTAAATTCTAGCACCCATGCAAAAATGTTGAGAAACACGCTCAGTCTCTTTAGAATCTTGTAAAGTTAACATCTTATCATGGAAGGCGTTGCTGAAGTGGCATGCCCAAACCAAACCCACAGGAGAGAGATTAACTCTATGAAGGCAAAAGGCCAAGATGAGTAAAGACCCATGCATTCCATGGGATAGTCCTGTGTATTCCAACAAGCAGTAACCTCTTTTGAAATTATTGCCATTAACCCTTAAAAGAAGTTTTCTTGGATGAATGGATGGAATCCCATTGCATTCATCACCAGGGCTCTCATGAAGACCTCCCCTTTATCTGGAAGGAACTTTTCCCAGCATATTCATTGTTACATTCAGTCAAAGAATATTCTAAGACCTTCTAGATGCCAAGCACTGTACTCTGGATATAATGGATATGAGTAAGTCAGGGTTCACATGTTCAAGGAATTTACAACCTAGCATGGGAGACAGATCAGCGACACATTGAAACAAAAGGTGCAAAAGAAAAACACTGAGTGCCAAGGGAGTTTGTAGAGGTGGAAAAGCCAACAGCGGGCAAGTCAAGAAAAGGGTCCAACAGTTAATATAAACAAACAATCAGCTAGAATGATTCAGGAGTTACTAAGTAAAATGATAAAACTAATAAGAACCAGTATTGATTGAGTATTCATTAAGTTAAGGTGCCTTTACATTCATTATCTCAAATAACACATCTTATAATACTCATTTCCCAAATTAGGATATTGAGACTCAAACACTTGATCAAGCCCACACAAAACATGAGTGTCAGGGCCAGGGTAGGGATGTATCTGCCCCTGAAGTTACTGTGTTCCATGCAAATGCAAAGCTGGCACTTGATTGACATATCCATTCTTTCTGACTGCCCACTTCTCTGATAGTCCACGATCCCTCTGCATCTAATACCAGCCTAATTCCTTCACCAATTCAAGGAACTCTCTCGACACATCCCACACTGTATTTCACCATTTCTAAGATGCCCCTTTATTCATATTTGTATATCTCTGAAGTTACAATGCATTGAAACATCAATGGTATGGCCAAGCTTGTGATGTCATTTTCTTCAGTTATACATAAAAGCAGCATTGCATCTTCAAGTTGATAGCATCTGAAATTCCTTAAATATTCAATATGGTGCTTATGTCGTATTGTTTATTTTCTGTCTTCCCCCAGTAGACTATAAGCTCCAAGAGGGTAGGACTTTCATCTGCCTTTTTCATTTTTGTACCTACCTCACCTGAAATGTTGCATAAATTAATGACTGATTAGATATCAAGTGTCCACCATGTATCAGTAACTGTGTGAGGTGCTGGATATAGAGTGAAGAATAAAACAGGCATGGCCTTTTCCCTCCTGGAGAAAAAGCTAAGTGAACAAACAAGCAGACAAACAAATAAGCACATAAATGAATATGCAGTATTATTTGGGAAGTTAAGAGAAGTGAAAATGTTGAAGATACAGTGGAGAGAATAAATGGGTATTTTCCATATTTAGATTGGGAAGTCAGGAGGCCTTCTCCAAGGTGATATCGGAAGGGAGAAGGCAATAAATTCAAGAATCCAGACTATTGTGCTGTATCTATACATATATACTGACATGTATAATAGCTGGTCTTGACCATCCTCCTGCAAAAACATTTTCTCCTCTGTTGCAACAATGTATGGTACTTATTGTATCTGCATGTGCTGTTTGTGTATTTTTGCAGATATCCATTCTGTCCACTAGATCACAAATGTATTCCTCCTGGCAGTACTGAAAGAGCACTGGATTGGGAGACAGTAGGATAGCAGTATAGTAGTTCTTGCTTTGGCCCTATGTTACAAATTGGGGAAGTAATATAAACTCATCACAACTTTTTACCTCTACCTAAAAATTTAGGAGGTCATATTAGAGAATCTTGAAGGTGTCATTGAGCTTTAACATTTAAATTCTGTAACTATCAGCCCATTTTCACAAACCGTTAGTGAGAAGCTACTATTTGCTAAGCTGCTGCACTTTCTTCAGGGCCCAGAAGAATTGAGATGAAAGAAAAGACAAAGACCCAATCTGTTCATTTAAGGTGCTTATGATCTTGGGGAGGAGACTGATAGATTGATGACTACAATGTAATAAAAATCATAGAATGTCCTCTGCTTTTGAACTTCAACTATTACCATTGTCTTTCCTAGGTGTGAGCCAAGTACCCTCACTAAAAGCACTTAATTCCACCTGCCACCAATAGATGGGGCAAGTGGTTACATCAACTGGACAGAGTTGCATTGGACTGGAGAGCTCATGGATGAGAGGGAGCTTTGAGAATCTAAGTTGTTTTTTGGAAAATAAGCATCTCTGTGCCAGGGCAACATGGGAATTGAAAGTAAGGGTTGCTTTGTACCATCCAGATACAGATGGGAGTGGTGGTGCTGTGCAGTGAGTTGACACAGTATGGAGGGAAGTTTTGTAGGACATTATATCTCAGCCAAAGTTTGAAGGAAGAAAAAATAATTTAGCAGATATATTAGTTGAGATACCTTCAATTGCAAGATACAGACTCCTCAACTACAGGTGAATGTGATAAGATGTGCAACCATTATTCCACATAATGCAAAGTACAGAAGCAAGGAAATTTCAGGTTTGGTTCAGTGGCTCAAAATGTCATTGAGGACCCAAGCTCTTTCTATCTCCTGCTCTGTCTTCCTCAGAATATTGGGTTTTGTTTTTAAATTTATCCCCTCATCACTGCAACATGGCTGTCCAATCTCTTGGCACAGTGTTTTAAACGACTGTCTTTAAAAAGGCTGAAAAGGTCAACTGTCCTCAAAATCCTGTTCATCGAAGAGAGGAACCATGTTCTTCTTGTGCTGTTTCCCCCATTTCTCACCCCAGTCTCAGCAGATGTCCCTTCAGTCCCAGTGTCCACAGCTGGGCCACATACCCATGCTCTGATTGCAAGGGAGGCTAGGAAAGTCTGTACCTGGCCTTTTCAGCCTCCACCTCTGATGGCAGACTGTCTGCTAGGAGGAAGTGTGTGTGTGAAGGGGGGAAGCAGTGAATGGTGTGGTTGTTTGGTAAGCCTCCAACACCGTCCTCAAAACAGGGAAAGAAGGAATGGGGAGTTATTAATGGATCTCATGCTCAAGCCCTGACACAGTCCTTCGCTTTCTGAATTGTAGGCATTCAACTGATCCTTGTTGATTGTGAGATCATTGTCATGAAAATGGAAAATCAATGTCTCGTCAGGCAAGTGAGTAGTAAAATCAGTCATTCTTTCCAGGCCATGACTTGATAAAAAACATTTTAATTTTGCCACCTGAATGGGTGGCTGTTGATATTTCTCCCAGGTGGCTAAACTAAAATAGTAATTCAACATCAGGAGAGGTAGTGGTGGCTTTTTTTTAAAACCATGTCTAATTTGGCAACAGTTACATAATCTAAAAGCAAATCAGGGAAAAATCTGAGTTAAATGGAAAAAGACCAGATCCTAGGAAATGAAACTTTTACTGAAAACACCATGCATGGGGTTCTAATGAAAAAAACAGAGAGAAAAGTGGCCCCAGGGCTATGGAAAAAATTTAGTACATCCTAATAAAGTACTTAGTGTTCTCTGATTACACATGGAAACTCACAAGGAAGCAGAAGAGGACATCAAATTAAGTCCATTTTAAAAATCAGCTCTAGATACAAAGAGACATTAACCCTTTTTAAAAACTTCCTTTGCCTTTCTCACAGGTACCAATAAAATCGAAAGCCAAAAAATTGATTTCTGACTACAACAATAACAACAAAAAGATTGTGACATAGAGACCGAGAGAAGACACGAGTATTGTGTTACAGGAGTGTGAGTTACTTGAAATAATTCATATGGAGTAATGCAGAGACTTCAAAATCAGTATGGGCAGATTGCAGCACACTGATCCTTTGAAATGACTTCTGTCCATGTCTTTTTAAGCCTTTTAAATTCCTGTGCAGAATGGTGAGAGCTTGCCGGCAGAACAGAAAACATTAGAGGTGAATAAAACGTTCGGGGTGATTTCCCACTGCTCGTTCTTGGCTGTTATTGCTCCATTTGTAAATGACTGAGCTATTTAACTCCAACCACAAGGTATTTTCAGTGTTTTCTTACATCTGGAATTTTATTCCTCTGCTCCAGTCCACTCTAGGTTCCTTGTCATGAATGCAAAGGCAGGCCAGAATACAGGAAAAAGGGCCTCAGAGAACCATAGGCAGTTTTCTCATCTTTAAATGTTCCCAGTTTCATAGTTTGCTATGATGTGTCAAGCCATGCACCACATTTCTTTATATTCATTTTGTGCTTTAGAGTTTGTTTGTTTGTTTGTTTTTAATTACAAATGGATGTAGGGTACAGTAATCTTTTTAGTTTTTGAGTGTTCCCTGTGGTTCTTAGTCTGGTTCTAGGTCAAACTCATTTCTGGGGATGGGTGAGTCCATGTAAGTGACTTCCTTAGACAGTGTCCTCTTATTGTGACACCATTCTGGGAGTGGAATTGGCAGAAACACTGTAACAAAAACTATGATCTCCATAACTATGTGATAGTACATTTGTGTACTAGCTTTTAAAGCCGCTAATTTGTGGTAATAGGTTACAGAAACAATAAGTAACTTAGGCAGACCTCATTGATCATCAAATTCAACCTTATTTTTGAGTGAAAGGCCCAGTGAGCTTGGTCATTCATTCATTCATTCATTCAACAACAATTTATTGAGCTGCTAACATCCTTCAGACACAATTATCAGTAAGCATATGATCCATGCTATGCCTTCTGAACCTTCCACCAGGACCCTGGAAATTAGGATCTAGAGTGGAGAGACCCACCACCCAGAGGAAAGATGTTTGTGGCTGATGAATTCTGATGGTGGTACACCTCATCCCCAGAGCCCCTCTGTTTCCATTTCTTCCAGAAGCTTGATTTGCTCTTCTCTTGACTTTTTGACCACCCAGGTCCTTAAGATAAGTTCCTTCATTTATGCAAGTTGACTAAGTCAGTTTCTGTGACTGTTATGCCCACTCTAGGAAATTATCTAAATGGTCAGTTGATAAGAGTTCTCTGATCACTTCCAAGTTTTGTAACAGTGTTTTAGAACAACACTTTATTTTGGCAGGCTCCTTTTATTCCACAGAAATAGTTTGCAGGTCATTAGTCAACTGATGTTTTATCCCCAACAAGCTAAATTTACATCCTAATCTCAACATTTGGGAAATATTTTTCTGTGTCTACATGGAAAGAAAAATATGAACCACAGACTGAATTTGCAATCCTCTGATGTCTGAGCTGCTAAAATTTGTTATGGAAAGAATTGTTTTGTTATGAATTTCCATGAACATTATCTACCATCAGGAAATAGGCAAATTGCCTTTGTTAGATAGCTTTAAAAATAGCCATGGAAGGGGTGATGGCAGATGTATAAAGCCTTAAATAAGTATCTATCTTCCTTCTCCAGGAATAGCAAATTTTTCCAATAAAGAGAAAGGATAAATCAGAAAGCAGGGGTACTGTCTACAGAGGCACAGGTCTAAGAGGTTTGGCTTAATGATTTCAAATATGGACATCTGAAAAATCTGGCCCTCAACACCCACTATCTCTCTCCTTACAGAATTTGCTAGACTCAAATGACAGCAAAGTTTAATAGGCTGGGAAAGTGGCTGAAGTTGAATTCAGGCTCCACTACTTGATTTCTTTGATCAGCTCAGTTACCCACTGTGAGCCTCAAGATCCTTAACTAAAAGTGACACAACAATACCGTCTATGTGCTGGCTAAATGATGAGGCTTTAATGAACTAATAGGTGATAACCATTGAGACGTTCATCGATATTCTGGTTCTCTCCTTCTAGGTAAGATTGAACTTTCTCATCCCTTTTGGAGTGAGAGTGGTGGCCAAGTGACTGACTTCGGCCAGTGAAGTGTGAGCAGGATGGACACATGTCACTTCTGGGGGAGAGCCCTTCAGAGCCAGTGTTAGAGGCCCCGTCTCATTGTCTGCTTCAGCAGCACCAGAGTCCCAGAGGGTGGCCTCTCAATCTCCCAGGGCCCCAGAGTGAATGTGATGTGCTGCTGAGCCCCTAGCTGACCTGCAATAAACCTTTGTTGTTTTAAGCCACTGATATGTTTTGGGGCTGCTTGTATCACCACAGAAGCTAGCCTGCCTGGAATCGCATGTAAGGTACTTAACACATAGTGACCTGTCAGTTTGGATGAGAGGTGAGCACATGGGGGTGATTCATTTACTCATTCAACAAAAATTTGCTCATCACCATCTGTATGCCACACACAGTGCATCTCTTGGTGAGGGGGCAGATTCAGTTCCTGACTTTATGGAGTCCACAGTTTCGCCGAGTCTGCTGCCATTCCAAAACTGAGGAATGCAACTCGAAAGGCTTCTCATCCCTGAGGGAGAGGGAATGCTCTGAAGCTGGGCTGGCCAGAACTTTGTTTGTTTTTATGTTCTCACTAATTCCTGTCCCCCAGCTCCCACTTCACTTACATTCAAAAACTCTCCATGCAAGGACAGAAGGGCAAAGAATAATTATCCCTGAACGAGAACCAAAGATCTGAAGGGTGTAATGGAAGTAACCTGGTCAGTGCTGGTTCTGGTTCTCCTAAAGGTGTGATTCTAGCCTGGCTATGGCACAGTTATTGATGCCTCTGCTCTGAGTTCCCTGACCCAGTATGTCACTACCGTATGCAGCAAAATGGCCCTCCTATATGGAAATCTATATAGGTTTCCTATAGTTCCCCCATATGAATGTACATCCTGTCTAGCCCCTGCTATCCTACTAGACTGAAATAAAACCAAATGTTTACCATCATGACATACCATCCACCTGCTCTAGGTACGCTAGACCCACCTGACCTTCAGCCTTAGGACAGCTTTCTGAAGAAGCCAAGAAGCAACAAATTAAAGGGCTATTTATTTCACTCCCTTCCTGGAAACACATGGTATTTGATGAAGCCTGGTGATAATCCACACTTGGCCCCTGGCAGAGGGTCTGAGCTCTGGTACAGAGGTTCACTCTACAGAGGTGGGAAAGCACAGAGGTCCCTGTTGCATTTTTCCCATCGCCACATGAGAAGGAGTGTTGGTGCTGTTGGACTTTGAAAATCAAGGCAGAACATCCTTTCATGTTGAATCCAGCAGGAGAAACCTGGGCTAGGCAGGCATATGAACACTCCAGCCCTGGCTGCTACCTAGCAGAGTGCTCTGGGGCCTCCATGTTTTCTTCTTGGCCCCTAATAAAGACAGAAGGAAGAACTCTAAGGGAGTTGGTGATTAGCTCCTTCTTCATGCCCAGGAGAATTCTGAAATGAAATATGTATTCTTGGTGTAGCTTTAATCAAGATTGATGATGTGGGACAAAAACAAGCCACAAAACATCGGCTTGGGATTCACACTGCTTCAGGATGAGTCCTGGCCTTGCCACTTACAAGATATGTGGTCTAGAATAATTTGATCTCTCTAAGCCTCAGTTTTCTTACCTGTAAAATGGTAATATTGACACCTATTTTATAGATGGTGTTCAAATAATTAAGTGATGTGATATATTTTAAGCATTTAGCAATGTTTGGGGCAGAGAGGATTTTTAATATGTGTTTGTGCTTTTTCCTTTGTCCTTCTAAAGCAAGTACAACTAAGTACTTGTTTTTGCTCTTATATCTCTGGAGGATCATCAGAAAGCATCTTTGTGTGTTACGCATTTAACCTACATCATACTTTTTTATCCTCCCAATAATTTTATGACTAAATACTATAATTATGCTCATCTTTTAAAGAAACTGAGATTCAGAGAGATTAAGCAACTTGATTAATGATCACAAAGATAGTACTTGTCACAGGTAAGACTTGCATTCTAGTCATTAAACCCAGAGCCCCTTTTCTTTTAGTACTTGCTTTTTCTTTGAAATTTGCATGGATCCTGACTTTGTAGTGGCCAGAGATCAAGCTGAGTTATCTCTGCCCCTGCCTACAGATCTTCCTGTTTTCACTTCCATTAGAAATACCTTGACCTAAGGTCAACTCTAGACATGTTGAGCCTTTACTGAGGAAGGGGGAATAGTTGTTAGGTTGAGTGTGACCCCTGTATTCTGTAGGACTGGGACACCATAATTTAATCCTGGTAGGGTCTCAGACAGACAATAAAAAATAAAAAATAATGTATGTCTGTTGTCTTTCCACCCCTCACCCCCAAACCTCATCCCCATCCCAGGGATGCACACCTGCATAGAATGCACCCATCCTTGCAAGGTCACCTCTGGGTGTCTGGGTTTCTCTACTGAAGGTCATAGCTTGTCTCAAAGTACGACACTCTTCTGAGTTCCATTAATTATGCCGTCTCCTCATTTTAAGGGGCCAAGGAGTGGTAAAAGTCTCAGAGTACTCCATGCTAGTGTAAATAATGCCTTATTAAACCTTCCTTAATTTAGCCTAATTTCCTGATGGGATCCTGAGTGACATAATAAATACCTCTAAATGGTACTAGGAAAGTGTACACCAAACTTAAGTCCTCAACTGCTCATTGTCCTTTTAGAACTGTTTTTCTCTCTTAAGGGTATCCTAAGTTGTAATTTTAATTTAGTTTCCTCTCTATGTAAAAAGAACTGGGGTCTGGTGATGTGGGCATAGTTAAGTAATCTTTAATATTGCTTAATCTCAGAAAATAACCTAGCTGATTTTCAGAGGTGTTAGTCTGCTCTGGCTGCTATAACAAAACACCATGGATTGGGTGGTTTAAACAGTAATTTATTTCTTACAGATCTGAAGACTGGAAGTCCAAGATCAAGGTGCCATCAGTGATCAGTTCCGGTGAGATCACTCTTCAGGGTTGCAGAAGGTCACATATTTTCTGTGTCCACATATAAAGAGAGCAATTCTAGTGTCTCTTCCTTTTCTTAGACTGGCACTAATCCTATCGAGGAGCTCCACCCTTATGACATCATCTAAGCCTAATTCCCTCTCAAAGGTTTCCCTCCTCAAACCATCACATTTGGGGTTGGACTCCTTCAGATGAACTTTGTGGGGAAACATTCAGTCCATTAAAATAATGTACTGAGACAAATGGAGTCAGATCACTATGTTGGCTAAAAATGTTAGTGGTAGCACTTGCTGACTATTAGATCCCAGTTTACTCAAGCACTCTGTATCTGAGTTTCATCTATAAAAAATAGATTTTTCCCAGAAGAGTTACTCTAAGAATTAAATGAGTTATTACATATGCCCCATAAGACATTCCTAGAGATAGGTGTTTGTATATGAGTTAGCTCCAGGAATCCACATGAAAGTAAACAAAAACACTGGAATCCTCCAAGTTATTTAAAGACCCACACAGCATACTTTTGAAATGACATAGAAATTGTAAACATGTTGTTAAAATCTTAAAGATCATGCAATATTGCTTCATAAAACTGCATGTTCCATAAGTTGTTCTGAAATTATTTCATATATGTTTCATCTCATCTCCTAGTGACTCCTGCCAGAGAAATATAACACCAGAGAAGCTCTTGATGCCGTCTTTGTTAAGTAAACACGGAAGTGTCACCCACGTATTACAATAAAAAATCTCAAAGGTATTGTGTCAGAAGCTTTCAGATACTTCTGTCCCACACTCCCACCTGAAACCTCAGTGAACTTAGAATAAATTCCTACTTTACTGCCTTCCACCCCACTACTCGTTCACTTTTCAGTTCATACTGAATGTACAGATCTTCCTCAATCCATCGTAAATTAATAATATTGTAAGTATAAAATGCACATACACCTAACCCACTGAACATCATAGCTTTTGAATACAGAATGTTTGTAAATTTATGGATTGTTTACCCTCATGATTGCATGGCTGACAAGGAGCTGCAGCTCACTGCTGCCCAGCATCATGAGAGAGTTTAATAACATGTATCACTAGCCCGGGAAAAAGATCAAAATTCAAAACTTGAAGTATGGTTCTATTGAACATGTATCACTTTTGCACCATCATAAAGTCAAAAAATCATAAGTCAAGTCATTATGAGTTGGGGACCGCCAGTATTTATTTGTTGCTAATACATTTGTGTGTCTCCCTCCTACCCCTCCTTACAAAGTGGCACCTGATTGGTGATTTGAAATTTTTATTTATACCTTTGTGGCCATATTTCCTTGAGTGGAAAAAGTTACGCTGGGCTTATAATGAAAACTTTCAATTTACTATTCCTTTATTTGTTTATCTTCATTTTCCACCCAGTTCAACCATAAGTTAGAAGGAACTAGGGTCTCTCAATTAATAGAATTTGAGGGCTTGTCTATAGCTTCTCCAAATTTTACTTGATCCTTGGCCCTCAGATTGTCAAGTAAAGACCATTTCCATGCTCTGCTTTCTTCTTTACTCTCCAGAGCAGATGGCACCTGCTCTTACTATCTCCCAAAGAGAATGTGAGGATGAGTCATTTGACTTCCAAATTTGTATACCCAACCTGGGCCTTCCTCCTGAACTCTAGACTTAATATCTACTTGGAAACGTCTAATAAGCATCTCAAATATGCCACATCCAAGATAGAACTCTTATTTCCAACATGTACCCTTGCCACCTCCCCAAAAAGGGTAAAAAACAAGACAGAATAAAACTAAAAACAAAAATAAAATCATTCTTCAAGTGTTCCCCAGGTCGGTAAACAGTAACTTGAGTTGCTTTGCCTACAAAGCTTGGCATTATCCTTGACTCATCTCTTTCTCTCATAGTCCACATTTGATATATCAGCAAAACTATGAGCTCTGCCTTCAGAATCTATCCACTTCCCAGCATAGCCACTACTGTGGTTCTACTCCAGGTCACTGATATCTCTCACCTGGGTCATAGCTCTAGCTTCCTAACTGTTCTTCCAGTTCCTACCTTTATTCCCTGTATTAGTCATCAATTGATGGATAACAAATCATCACATTTAGTGGCTTAAGACATACATTTATTACCTAACAGTTCTGTGAGTCAGGAGTCTGGACACAGCTCATCCGGGTCCTCTGCTTCAGGGAATCCAACATGACTGCAATCAAGCTGTGATCAAGGGTTAAGGTTTCATCTGAAGGTATAACTGGAAAAAGATACACTTCTAAACTCACATGATTGTAGATAGGGCTCAGATCCCCCAGGTTATTGGGCAGAGGGTCTCAGTCCCTTTTAGGTTATTGGCCAGAGGCCACTCTCATCCACACTTCTGTCTCATGTGGGCTTCTCCAACATGGTTTATTTTTCATCAAAGTGCAGAAGTCAAGAATGCAATAGAGAGACTGCTAGTCAGACAGAAGTTATGATTTTGTATAATCTAATCACAGAAGCATTATCTCATTACCTTTACTATATTCTATTGATAAAAACAAGTCACAGAACCTTCCCACAAACAAGGGAAGGGATTACATGAGAGCATGAATACCAGGAGGCAGAAATCATTGGGTGCCATCTGAGAAGTTGCCTACTACATTCTCCTAGAGTTTATTTTTCATGCCGTGGTCAAAGCATGAATCAGGTCATGCCGTACCTCTGTTCCAAACTTTCCAGGTGTTTCCTATTTAACTTACAACAGACTCTAAATTCTTCATACGTAATCTTGCACTACCCACATCTCACCTTACACTACTCTCCATGTATTCACTATGGTCCAGATGTACTGACTTCTTTCCGGTTCCTCAAACCCACCCAGCACGGTCCTATTTCAGGGCCTTTGCCATGTGATTCACTCTACCTGAAGTTTTCTTGCCCCACATACATCTATGGCCTGCCCTTCACTAAATTCAGTCTTTTGCTCCAATACCATTTTTTTAGAGAGTCCTTTCTGGGCCATGCTATCTAGAATAGCAGTTCCTTCATTGCTCTCTGCCTTCTTACCCTTCTTTATTTTTAACCTCAATATTGTTTTTCAACCACATAAAATATTATGTACTGTATTTAATTGTTTTCCCCACTAAAATTAAAGCTCCATGAAACAAAGCCTTTGTCCATTTTGCTCATGCAATATATATATATAAAATAACCTACATGGTAAAATAAAGGGAAAGTTTATCAGGACAAACACAAGCACTAGAGAAGGAAAAAAAGAGTCAAATTCCTTCTAATAATTATTCTGTAATCATCCAAAAGAGAAGAGCAAAGTACTATGCTCTGATCACTAGAGAGAGATGTATCTTCCTTTAATTAAGATGAGATTTCCTTAAAGGACATTTAGTTCCTTTACTGCTATCCCATCAAGCAACTTTCTATCACTAACTCAGTTTTATAATTGCCTTGTTCCTAGGAAGCACTGAATGGAGGGCTAGTGGGCATGAGTGTTCTGATCTCTAGAGTTGTTCCTTCTCACTGTTCTCAGTATCTCCCTTAGCAATTAGTAAAATGACATTCCTGTTTATGAAGTAGCATCGGAGCTGAAATTTAGGTAAACTCACAGCATCAAGTTTACAAACCCGGAAAGCCAAGGACTCAGTTCTCTTCAGTGGGCTCCTCCTCCCCTGGGCGGTGGCCATGATGAAACACACTGGAAGGGTTATCCAGTCTTACCACTGGTATCATCTGGTATTCCGGAGAGGCATATATATTTTGGTTAGATTCAAGTTCATGTTTGTTTTGATGCAGCAATTATGGATCTTCAAAATTAACTTAAATGAGTTTAAGGTTTACAGTTTGCAACTGGGAGAAAAGGGAGACATTTCTGTGGCATTGACCACAAGGTTTACTTTTTTTAATTGAAATATCATCAATACACAATCTTATATTGGTTTCAGGTATACAACATAGTGGTTCAACAGTTACCCATATTATTAAATTCTCACCCCTGATAGTGCAGTTACTATCTGTCATCATAGGAAGATGTTACAGAATCACTGGCTATCTTCTCCATGCTATACTACCATTGCTGTGACCAACTTATGGTTGAGAATTTTTGTGCTCTTTTACCCCCCTCATCATCCCCACCCATCCAACCCAACCCTCCCCCATGGTAACCACCACTCACTTCTCAGTGTCTATGAGTCCACTGCCATTTTGTTCATTTTGTCTTGATGCTCCACAAATAAGTGAAATCATATGTTACGTGCCTTTCTCTGTCTGGCCTATGTAATTTAGCATAATATGCTCTAGGTCCATCCATGTTGTTGCAAATGATAGGATTTCCTTTTTGTGGCTGAATACTATACCACTGTGCATATGTACATCTTCTTTACCCATTCATCTATTGACGGGCACTTTGGTTGATCCCATATCTTGGCTATTGAAAATAATGCGACAATAAACATATGGATGCATATATCTTTTTGAATCAGGGATATTGTTTTATTTGGGTAAATTCCTAGAAGTGGAATCACTGGGTTTAATGGTATTTCCATTTTTAGTTTTTTGAGGAACATCCCTACTGCTTTCCATAGTGCCTGCACCAATTTACATTCCCACCAGTAGTGCAGGAGGGTTCCCTTTTCTCCACATCCTTGCCAAAAGTTGTTATTTTTTGTCTTTTGGATAGTGGCCATTCTGAATGGTGTGAGGTGATATCTCATTTTTGTGCTTTAGATTTGCATTTTCCTGATGATTAGCCATGTGTTGGCTGTCTATTATCAGCAGAACAAAAAGGCAACCTACAGTATGGGAGAATATATTTGTAAATGATTTATCTGATAAGGGGTTAACATCGAAAATATGTGAAGAACTCATACACCTCAACACCAAAAAAACAAATAACCTGATTAAAAAATGGGCAGAGGACCTAACCAGACATTTTTCCAAAGAAGAAACACAGAGTTTACTTTAATGGAAAGATTCTCATTTAGTAAGCTGCAGATAAATAAAACAAAAGTGCTACAGACATTTTTCTCTCAGTAGCTACCTAATAAAGCCTAAACTGGCCAACTTCCATGCCCTTCAGGGTTCCAGATATACAAACAGGAAGTTAACATTTTCATAGCAATAACAATTCTGTAATAAAAGCTGAAAAGAAACAATAAAACAAAAGGTCAGGATAAAAGCAATTTACATTTTATTAACACTAACACTACATCAGAATAGATTTTAAATATTAAAATGGAGTCAGTATAATTAGAAAAGCTTTTTTTTTTTTTTCATTTTTAGGAATGGCTTTGTTCTGCTGTAGTAGCTAGGTGCAAACTTAGACAGCATTTCCAAATTCCCTCAACTTGTGGATTCTGCTGTGACATCTCATGGATAATTTTGTCCATGAGCAAGTTTACTTATTTCAAAGGAAAGCTTGTGATTCATGGTGTTGCGTGTTTGCTTGTATTCGCTCCATTATTGTGAGATACCATACACTCTAATGAGTGTAATAAAGACAGTGATTTCAAGCAAGTCAAATGAATTCTTTCAGACGTCTCTAGTAAGTGAACAGGATGGATTATTCTTCATGGGCATAGCTGGTAGCTGGTAAAGTTTCCTCAACTTCCCAGTACTTGGACCTTTCTTTTCTAATGTATGAAGCATTCCTTCCATCTAACTATGGAAAATGGAGGTGATTTCCTGAGAGAGTGAGGGTGTTCTTCAACATTGCATAGAAGGAATTGTCAGTCTCAAAGTCCTCTAATTACAGTGTACTGAGCACTTACAGGTAATTGTGAAAGAAACTGTGTAAATGGAATACTGCCCTCTTATGGTTTCACAAATCTTTCTAGGGCCAAACATAAAATCCCTGTCTCTAGTTAGAGCAATTAATAGAAGAATTTAATTAACTGGAAGGACCTAAATATAAGCTACACTTTGATTTTACAAATTACAACATAAATTGCATGGAGCTGACTCATTGCAAGTTCATATGTCTAAATAGTGTAGAGCCAAGGATGGAACACAGTCCCTCACTTCTCCCATTTTAATATATATTTGAATACAATTTTAATTTTGGGCTTCATAATTTAAGTATTTCCAAAGAATACACAAAACATCGATTTTATCAAAGAAAATTGTAATAATATTAATTATAGTAAGTCAATATGATGTCAAAACTCCTCAGATATCAGCAGGCTTCTGCATTTTATCAAATCAGAAAATTTGGAAAGTTTTCAAATACCAAACTCAAAAATTTCCAGTTTTCAGGACTTCTTACCTGTGTCTCCCAAGATCATTCTTATTCTTATTCACCATCTGAGGATCACAGAACCAGCTGAATATTTTCATCTAACACATGGTAGTCTGTCAAACACTGGAAAGCAATTTTTTCCCCAAAAAACTTCTGTCTCTTCCAAGATAACCATTTGTATTTTTATTTGTTCCTATGCTGTCATTTTTTATTTAATCAGCTTTATTGAGGTAAAATTTACATGCAATAAGATGCCTCCAGAGCTGTGATATTAACTTTTGTTTGTGAACTGTCTAGTTTATGGTATTTTTGTTATAGCTGCCTGAATGAAGAAGACACCATGCTATTATTCTAAGTACTGTACCCTCTCCTTGCAGATGGTTATCCTGTTTGAAGATATCATTTGATTATTGGGCTTTCAAAAACGTGGCTATCATAAATGACCAGAATCCTAGTAAGTATTCCTTTCTTTGTAAAGATGCCAAAAGTGTATTGCTTACTTACAGAAATATGTAAAACTGAAGAATGGGGGACTGACTGCTTAATGGGTATTGGATTTTCTTGGTTGGTGGTTAAAATGTTTTGGAACTAAATAGAAGGTATGGATGCACAATATAGTGAACCTACTAAATAACACTCAGTTTTACACTTAAAATGCTTAACTTTGTATTATGTGAATTTCACTTGAACTTAAAAAAAGAGAGTAGGAAATAATAGGGGAAGAGAGGCGTGGGCCTCATCCCATCTCTGAGGGACACTCGGGGCTGCTAGCGGGACCGGTCCTGGAGAGTGGAGAACAAGGAGAACCACATTTAGGTATATTCTAAATGGCGCTTTAGAGCTCCATGTATAAGTAGAAAATTCTAAAAGTTTCCAGCGAGAAAAACAGATAACAAGAAATATAAAGGAACAAGAAATATTGGTAAGAAACTTCTCATTTTAAAAGACAGATTCAGAAGACACTGAAGCAGTGTCTTCAAAATGCTGAGAAAAAAAGATTATGAGCCCTGAATTTTATGCCCAAACCAACTATCATTCATGAGAATGGCAAGCTAAAGACAGATATAGACATACCTAGACTTAGGACATATGTCACCCCAAACTCTTTCTGAAAGATTTTTTCAAGTTATATTTCAGCAAAATTTCAAAAAACTTAAAAGATATACATTTTTTACAGACTACAGTTTGAACCCAATGTTGCAACTTAATTAAATGTAGATTGTTTGGAGTTTCATTTAACTTCCCTGAACCTACAATATAAGTGGGGATAAAACACCTGCTTGTAGCAGGAGGATACAGGTTAGAGCTTCTAGCACAGGACCTGGTTCATAAATAGGGTGTCAACAAATGTCAGGTAACTTTCTCTCTCTGCTACTTCTTCAAGGGTCTTCATAGACTTCTTAGTGTCAGGAAAGCAAGAAACAAGGAGGTAAAAGGAGAGAGAAGGAAAAGAAATTCTGGGGGGTTTTTTTGGTACTGGATTCCTTAATTAGTTAGGATTAATTTCTTAGATTTCTAGGCCCAGAACTGTAAGAAATATTTTCAGAGGAGGACTAAGTAAAACTAAAGTTATAAGATACATGCCCACCGATTTCTTCATATAAGGAAACATATATATATATATATATACCACATTTTCTTTATCCATTCATGCATCAATGGACACTTAGCTTGTTTCCATCTATTGGCTACTGTAAGTGATGCTGCAATGAACATCGGAGTGTATTTATCTTTTTAAATTAGTGTTTTCATTTCCTTTGGATAAATACCCCAAAAGTGGAAATGCTGGATTATATGGTAGTTCTATTTTTTTTGAGGAACCTCATACTGTTTTACATAGTGGTTGCACCAATTTACATTCCCATCAATAGTGTACAAGGGTTCCCTTTTCCCCAAATTTTCACCATTGCTTTTATTGCTAATCTTTTTGATAACAGCCATTCTAACAGGTGTTAGGTGATAGCTCATTGTGGTTTTTATTTGCATTTTGCTGATGAATAATGAGGTAGAATGTTTTTTTTAGAAAAAATGCTATTCAGTCTTCTGCCCAATTTTTATTATATTTTTTGTTTTTGCTATTGAGTTGTGTGCATTCTTTATTTATCTTGGATATTAGCCTCTTATCAGATATATGATTTGCAAATATTTTTTCTCATTCAGCAGGTTACCTTTTCATTCTGTTGATGGTTTCCTTTGATGTGCAGAATCTGTTTAGTTTGCTTAGTCTCACTTATTTATTTTGCTTTTGTTGTTTTTGATTTGGTGTCAGATTAAAAAATCAGTGCCAAGAACTGTCAAGGAACTTACTGCCTATGTTTTCTGCTAGGAGTTTTATGGTTTCAGGTCTTGCATTCTGGTCTTTATCCATTTTGAGTTTATTTTTAAGTATGGTGTAAGATAGTGGACCAGTTTCATTCTTTTGAGCCAACTATCCAGTTTTCCCAAAACCATTTATTGAAAAAGGCTGTCCTTTTCCCATTGTATATTCTTGGCTCCTTTGTCATTAGTTAATTGACTATATATGAGTTTATTTCTGAGCTCTCTATTTTGTTGATTAATCTATATGTCTGTTTCATGCCAATAGCACATTGTTTTAATTAGTACTGCTTTGTAATATAGTGTGAAATCAGGTAGTGTGATGTCTCCAGGTGTGTACTTCTTTCTTAAGATTGCTTTAGCTATTCAAGGTCTTTCATGGTCTCATACAAATTTTAGGCCTTTATTCTAGTACTGTGAAAAACACCATTGGAATTTTGATGGGGATTGCATTGAATCTGTAGATTGCTTTAAGTACTGTGGACACTTTTCAATACTAATTTCCATTTCAATATTTATTCTCAATAAGTATTTCTGTTTATTTTGGTCTTCAGCTTCTGTCATTAATGTCTTGTAGTTTTTGGTGTACAGGTATTTTACATCCTTGGTTAAATTTATTGCTAGGGATTTTACTCTTTTTGATGCAAGTGTAAATTGGATTGTTTTCTTAATTTCTCTTTCTGATAGAATTAGAGGAAGAATTAATAAAATTAATATTAATATCAATCCTTTCTCTATATAATATCAATCAATTCTCCAAAAACATAGAAGTGAGGGGAATTCTTCCAAACTTATTTTATGAGATCAGCATTACTCTGACACCAAAACCAGACAAGGATGCCACAAGAAAAGAAAATTATAGACCAGTATCCCTGATAAACATAGATGCAAAAATCCTCAACAAAACATCAGCAAAGGAATTCAGCAGTATATTAAAAGGATCATACACCATGATCAAGTGACATTTATTATAGGGATGCAAGGATAGTTCAACATCTACAAATCAGTCAACGTGATACAGCACACTAATAAAATGAAGGATAAAAATCATATGAACATCACAATAGATGCAAAAATTGCCAAAATTCAGCATTCTTTTATGATGAAAACTTGACAAAGCATTTGTAGAGGAAACATACCTCAACATAAGACATATGTGAGAAGCCCACAACTAACTTCATACTCAATGGTGAAAAGCTGAAAGTTTTTCCTCTAAGAAGAAGTCACTCCCACCACTTTTGTTAAAAAAGTATTGGAAGTCCTAGCCAGAGCAATTAGACAAGAAAAAGAAATAAAAGGCATCCAAATTGGAAAGAAAGAAGTAAAACCATCACTATTTGCAGCTGACATGATATTATATAGAGAAAACCATCAAAAACATAGAACTAATAAATGAACTCAGTACAGTTGCAGGATGATGATCAATGCACAAAAATACACTAATAGAAGATATATTTTATCAGAAGCATTGATAAGCAAAAAAAAAAAAAAAAAACAGTAAAACTTCTTGTTAAAAATAAATACTGCCCCAGTTTCAGCTCCAACAGGTAGATCTTGGAAGTCAGCATTCCTTTCTTTACAACACAAACAAGCTGGACAAACTAAAAGTTTTTCTTGAACTCATCAGAGAATTGCCATCACATGCAATTCATTATCTTAAAATCTAGAGAGAAGAGGTCATCCAGAGAGACAGAGTTGAGATCCATTTACCTGAAACAGAGGCTGCTGATGAAATTATAACGTAGAGAATATAGTCAATAGTTCAGTAACATCTTTCTTTGTTAACAGATAGCAATTACACTAGTTGTGGTGAGGATTTAATAATGTATGTAACTGTCAAATCACTATGTTATATACTTGAAACCAATATAATATTTTACATCAAAATATACTTGAATTAAAAATTTTTTAAATGAATCCATAAATTGGTAGGAACACTTAAGTTATAATTTTGACAAACTGTTGGGGGCTGACTATGGACTAACTTGCAAGTGAGGTCTTTCCATAACATAAATTTTCTACTCTCCAGAAGAAATGCCTTTTCCAGAAAACAATTCTGAAACCTTATCCCAGCTAAGAGTAGGATCTTTTTTCCTATTCTTCCAGCCTTCTTGTTGCACTTAAAGGAGAAAAACATAGTTAGAAGGGGTCAGGCCTCAAGGAAATAGACTGGGAATGAGGCAGCCATGGAAGAGAGTAGGAGACCGGGGAGAGAAAGCAATGCTGCTGGAGAAATACACACACACACAAAGCTAAGAAGAAAATACACACACACACACACACACACACACACACACACACACACACACACACACACACAAGCTAAGAAGAATAAGAAGAATACATCTCCAGGAAGAGGAAGGGAATTGAAGTGGGGAAAGGAACACAAACATATTTTCTTGCCTATATTGTTTGCATCTTTATATATATATTCATGTATAGCTTATATAATTTGGGAAATGATGTTTTAAAACTACAGTCCTCTAAATAGATCCTGTCTTAATACTGAAGGAAGGGGAACGGATCTCAGTGTCTGATTCTTCACTGTGAATAGAAAGGCAAAATTAACATGGAGGCACATGTAAAAATACAAATTATTTCTCTCCACAAAACCTTGAAATGTCATGTTAGCAGATAGAGCTTCAAAGGAAAATAATTTGTTCCTGGAACACATTTTTTCATTTAAACACCATCTTCATTTTGAAGGGAAAACAAATGAGTGTAATATGATCGCATTGGCCTTTATGCCCACTCGTTACCACAAGTGGTATATGAATCCACGGAAAGAACCACATCAAGGCAGATTAGACCACTGAGAACTTCAAGGAAATCACGTCCACCACACATGACTTATCTGTGGAACTTTGTTAGAAAAAGCAAGCTGAGTGGCCTAGAGCTAATGGGAAAAGTTACCAAGTTAGAAGTCATCTTTTGAAATGACATGAAGAAGCAGGAATCGAAAGAGTCTGGAAACGCCGTCCATTTCATCTGCTTGGGGCTCTCTCTTTTTGGGGGAAATAAAGAACGTTACTGCTGCTCAGTGTACTTAAAGTCTTCATTACCTTCACAAATTGGACAACCTTTTATTCTCTCAATCTAAGGAAAATTTTTAATTTGTTTTTACTTTTATACATTAATTATATACCAAATATACTTTCTTTTGAGCATTTAAAATATTTCTAGGGCTTCACAAACATCATTTATAATCTACATGTCAGTGTTGTAGTGTGTTAAGACAGGGCGGTGAAGCCACACTGCCTGGGATGGCATCCCAGCTGTGCCACTGGTCATGGGCCACTTGTCAGGTATTTATCTCCCTGTGTCTTGGTTACCTCGACTTGAGAGTGGGGAGTTAGTACACATTTCATCAGTCGTGGGGATTGAGTGAGATAAAATGAGCAAATTTCCCACAGTCCTCTCCGGTACAAATTAATAATAACAAACAATAGCTACTAAAATCCTCATAATCAACCCCATGAGGCAGATCCTTATTCTATGGACAAGAGTGCTGAAACCTTAAGAGAAGGAATAACTGGCCTGAGATTTTATAAATGGTGGTTGGGAGTGGTAGACAGAATGCAAGCCCAATGGAGTCCAGCGGCAAAACCCCAACTCAAAGCACTCATTAAAACTGGTTATTTTGTAACTTTTTCACATCACAGGCTTTTACCTTTACACTTATATATAAACTCTAGGAAGACAAGAACAACTGTACCTTGTTATAAATTTTCTTGTGTGACCCAATTCAGTGTCCTGGAAATACAGGCGAAATTGTTGAAATAGAGGAAATTGATTTTTATAAAGCACTTAAGAAATATCTGCCAAGAACTATGGCCAGATATTGAGATAAATTACCTTTACATTTAATTTTTACAACAATTTCAAGAGGCAGATGTTTACAGCTGTTACCAAGAGAATGAATTTTTCTTTCCTCAGACTGTGAATCATTGTGAAATGCATGCAGTAATAGAGAGCAGGATTTTAAAGCCAAATCAAATTTGGTAAGAAACTTGGTTCTGCTACTTACTGAAGTGTGTGATTTTGAGCTATGAAACTTCTCTGAGTTTCGTTTATAAAATGTAAATAGTAAATACAGCCTATCAATGGATAATTGTATTAAATGAGGCAATACATTTAAAGCCTTCACGGGAATCACAGTAAGCAGTCCATAAATGTTAGTTGTTATTATTGTAGCTTCTATTGTTGTCACTATTAATATGAGTTTCAATAGAGGCAGCTGAAGTCGAAGGACCTTTCTTAAATTTCAGCCTGTCAGTGTCTGCTCTAAAATGAGAAATATCCTCTTTAAAAATGGGCAGGCTTTGAGGCAGGGGGGTCAATTATACAGGTGATTGAACCAGTTTCAACAACTCTGCTGGACAGTACCTGTCCAAAATAATCATTGTTCAGTAAAAGAGTTGGTAGAACTGTTTAAAAAAAAACAGTAAAAATACAACTTCATGACAGGAGAGTTGCCTCTAAGTTTATAGGAAAAGGCAGCAAGTGATATGCAGATGGAAATCTGTATGCAACCAGCATTTCTTCTGAAGCTAAAAAATCTGACCTCTAAAGGGACTATGAAGCCAAACCTATAGAGATTTTATCATCATTTGGTGACTGCACTTCAGAAAATGCCTCGGGGAGGAAAACTTCACACAAAGTATTTTAATCTCATTCTACTTTTAGAAACTATGGTAATCTACCGTTCATCCAGAACAGTAAATTGGGTAAATTGAGTGTTAGGTATAATCAAATAATATTTATCAAGTGTCTTAAATTTACCAAAATCAAATATTCATATAGACATTATACTATAAATGCTATACATAGTATGAGGAAAATATTTTTTGATTATTCTGAAATCACTTTAGATTCTTAGAGTGACCCAGTGTTATCATTATGAACCTTGATTGTTATGATAACATAAACTTCAGCAAAAGGAAGATTTTCTCACAAGAGAGAGCAGTTCCAAGATGGACTGGGCCATGCTGGAATGTCATGAATTCCCTTTTCCAAAGAGATGCAAACAAAAGCTGCAGAAGGTTGCTAAGCAGATGTTATCATAGGCTGAGGATCCCCAGAGCTGATGTTTCCCAAAGCCATTCTGTTTGTTTCCTAGGACTGCGATAACAAAGAACCACAGACTTGCAGGTTTAAACAACAGAAATTTATTTTCTCCAGTCCCAGATCATGATGTTGGCAGGGTAGGTTTCTTCTGAGGCCTCTCTGTCTGGCTTCTAGATGGCCGTCTTCTCCCTGTGTCTTCACATGGTCTTACCTGTGAATGTGTCTGTGTCCTAAAGTCTTTTCACGAGGACACTAGTCATATTGGATTGGGCCCACCCTAATTTAATTTTGATTACCTCTTTAAAGAGTCTACCTCCAAAAACAACCACATTCTGGAGTTCTGGAGGTGAGTACTTCAACACTGGAATTGAGGAGGTGGGAGGCAGGGCATGCACAATTCAGCTCATAACTCTGGTTTTGCAGGAGAATCACATGGGGCTCTGGTTGAAGATTCAGAATTCTCAGCTCCACTACTGCAGAATGACTCCTCATGAGGTCAAGGGAGCTGCATTTTTAACAAGTGTCTCACAGTTAAGATCTGCTCTTTTGCAAATGACACAAAATCAAGCTGGCTCAATCAAAATAAAGTATTTGTTTGCTTACACAACTGAATATTTCAAGAATAAGGCTTTAGGGGTACCTTGATCAAGAGTCTAAGTGATACTATAACATCCTGATATCTCTTTTTTCATTTCTTTCACCCGCTTTCTCAGTGTTTGGAATGGCTTGACCCATCCTCTGTGACTTTGGAGGTTCATATTTAGCAGAGTTGAGGATACATCTGATTGACTTTTTAACCTATGAGGTGACAAAATGGATCTGAAGTGGCAAAATTAGAGAAGGGATAAAAATAGGTGAATTTTTTGTGCTTTTGGATAAGGTTGCTAAGGGACCTAATACAAAAGAATGTACAATTATACAAAGAATAATTCAAAGGTTATTTTAGCAGATGAATAACACTGAGAGTGTTTACTTCGTACCTCCTACGGGTTAGCCTCTCTGCTGAGTGCTTCACCCATACACTTTCATGCACACTGGGTGCAATTATTATCATCATTGTACAGACAGGGAAATCACATCCTCCAGAGGTTATCACTTGCCACGGCAGCAGAGCTCATAAAAGGGGCAGAGCTGGGAATCATGTCTCAACCCTTTGGTTTTAAAGTACCTTCTCCTAAGTGTCACTTTTTGGTGGCTCATTGAATACTAGCTATCAGAATTAACCCTCTCTCTCTTTGTAAGAACAATGTTTCGGTGTTATGGAGATGTAATTGACATACAGCACAGTTTATGTTTAAGGAGTACAGCATAATCACTTGACTTACAATACATTGCAAAATGATTACCACAGTTTAGTTATCCATCAGCTCAGATAGATGCCAAGAAAAAAAAATGTTTTTCTTCCTTGTGATGAGACCTTGTAGGACTGATTCTCTTAGTGATTTGCAAATAGTAGTGTTAACTATGGTCATCACATTGTACATTATGTCCCTGAGTTAGATCTCTTTAGCAGAGCTGAACTCCCTCGAATTACGGTAGTTTTAATATGACAAGAATGCCAGGGGTGAATGGAAAACACTACTGTTTATTATAATTATCAACACATACTAGAAAGACCAGTTGTCTGTAATTTACAAAGTTATCTTCCAAACTCAATATGCAAAGGTCTTATGTCTCCAAGCACTGGCCACGGGAGTATCCACAAAGTGACAACTTAGTCAATGTGAGCAAAGGGGGAAAAAAAAAAAGAGTCCACGCATGCTTCTTTCTTCTCTACTGAAGCACTGAGACCTACTTGCTGACCAGGTTACTTGAAAACCAGCGGAGTCCAAAGCCTAAAAAATGATGGTACAAAACCAGCATGATAAAGGGTTTAGTGTGTATTGTCCTTAGTCAGCGAAGTGCGTTCATTTTACTACTGAATTGCAGCAAAGGTGTAGTTGGGTCTTTCCCTGGAATTTGGGCAGGATGCCTTTGTCCTACTGCTGAGAAAACGCATATAAATGCCTGAGCCAGTTTAGTGGTCTTTGCCAAAATAACTTGGCCTTTTGACTCACCCAGGCTGCCAGTAAACTGTTTTTTTTTGTTGTTCCTTCTCCACAGATAGGCTAAATCTAGCAACAGCATGTCAGTGCACTCCGGATTGGATGCTACATAGAATGTGTTTTAGTTTGGGAATCCTTGTTGTCAACACACACGAGTATCAGAGAACATAGGGACAGAAAGGTTCTGGCAAAAATGTTCAGTATTCAGCCAAGCCTCATAGATTTATAGATAAGGAAACAGAAGCCCAGGAAGGTTAAGTGACCCACAAGGCCACATGGCTGGTAAGAGGCAGACCCCAAATCACTCTGGGCTGCTGGTGTGTGAAGCACTGGTTTTCGTCAGAACCTTAGCAGGAGGTTTCAAGATTTCAAAGTCCCCCTCAAAAGCAGTTTGAAAGAATGGCTCAGTCACAGAACGTCTTCACACCTCCAGGTGGCCCAAGCTGGGTATGCATTGTATAAGGAAACTAGCAGTTTAACCTTCACCCAGCAGGTCAAAACCTCTGTGTTTCTCCCCCTACTTTTAGAGCTAGGCAAAAGTTCATTTTTTTAAATTAAGGTACCATTGATATAGCAAAATTTTCATTTTTATGCAGATCTTTCCTTTTCTCTCTTGGGTCTTTCTATCATCTGCTTGGATATTAAGATAGGTTTTTGCTGTATTTTGTTTTTAACTGAGAAGGATATAAATTATTTCTCTTTTAATTCAATTTGATAGAACTTCTGTAATGTGAAGATGGATTTTGAAACTGAAAAATGAAATTTGACCGCACTAAAGCAGTCAGGCATGCCCTCGGTGAGTAGATATTAAATGTCTTTTAAAACAAATATCCTGACTATAATTAAAACTTGTGTAGTAGCCATTTCAAATTTTCAAAAAGGAAATTAGGCACGGATGATGAAGCAGCTTCTACTGAGTGTTTCTGTTTTGCAGGTGAGGAAACTGACCCTCAGAAAATAAGGAACTGGGGTAAGGTTGCAAAGCTAGGAAGTGACGAACAAGGATTTGAACATAGATCTGAGGTGTCAGTGTCCTCATTTTTAGATGAGAAAACAGATTCAAAGCATTTATGCTTCAACCGACACAGCAAGGTGGTGATGACCCAGCTCAAGTGATTCTGAGCTGTATAAAGAATCTTTTTCTTTGTTGGTTGTGCTTTGTAACTAGTGAGCTTTTGGGTATCTTCTGCAGTCTGGAAACTCTCAGGTGTTATTGAACCATGTTTCATGGCATGTAAGAATATATACAGTGATCTAAAGCCCGGGTAGGTGCCATTCTCGGTCACGGTGTATTAAGGAAAACTTTCAGATGGCAATAAAATGGAGGTGTGGGGGTAAATAAGTGAAGAACAGTCTGTTCTACATCACGTAATAAAATCAGTTCATCATAAACACTGCCAAAGCAGCTGCACTGATGATGGGTACTGGGGTGCTCGGTAGACTAGTGATCATGAGCACATTCCATGTATGATTTACCAATCATGCACCAGGTGACCTTCAGTGAATCAATTATCCTCAGTATTTTCCTCTACAAAAGAAAAATAATATTCTTCTTGCCACCTCACAAGGTTGATTTAAAGACAAAATGAGACATTGTATATAAAAAATATGTGTATTCCTAGTAAACACTATGAATTTGGAAGGAATAAGCCATGTTTGCCTCTTAGCTATGACATATTCCCCAAAGGGAATAAATGTTTCAGTTATTCCCAGTGTGGATAGACTTAAATGCTATGTATGTGTTTAATAACTAATATCTTCCCTAAGCTTCTATTAATTGGTTCCATTGCTATGTAAAATTAAGGGAATGGAGTGATTGGCCACATATGGTAGAGCCATGAAACCATCACCATGACCAAATAAAGGGATTAATCTCTTAAGCACTGTGCTGGGGAAGCTCATGAATAGAAAAAGTTCTTGAAATGCCAAGTGATTTTTATAATCTTGTGCATATGATCTTGGGATGAAAATTTAAGAACTTGGATTTGCTTGCCTTAATTGTGTCTTTGCAAATAATGGCCCATCCCTGATATAATATTTATTGTCATGTTAGCATTTTCTGCTTCCTATTTGCCAGGCACTATGCTAAGTGCTTTGTGTACATTATCATTTAATTTTCATAAGAACTCCACACATTAAGTAATATTACCAATTGAGGCATACATAAAGTAATTTTCCCAAGGTTGAACAGTAAGATATAAACAACATGCATACAAGACTATCAAAATGGTTGCATTTTTGCCATTCATTTATTTACTCTTCAAGATTAATTAAAGTACTCTGTATGAGGAAGGTTTCTGTTTAGATGATATTTGAAGACATGGGAATGAAAAAAAATCACCTTAGGCGAGTGTAGCTAGAGATCAGATGCTGGCCAAGGACAGAGCCCTAGGAGTTTCCTATAGTTAAAGGTCTGAAAAAGGAAAGGAAATTGAGAAGAGTGTCAGTCATGGAGGAAGAAAAAACACATAAATACGGTCTCAAAAGCCTAGGAAATGAAATTAGGAGAAGGGAGTGGTCAGATTTGTGGAACCCTACTAAGATGTTGATTAAGGTGAGGAGAGGACAGAGAATTAACCAATGACTTCGGGAAGACTTAAAATGTTGGTGACCCTGATCAAAATAATTTCAATTAAATGACTGTTTAATTACAGTGAGGTTAGAAAATAATAGAATGTGAGGAAGTAGACACAATAAGTACACAGAGTTCTCTTAAGTGTTGGAAAGGAGAGCAGATATTGGAACAGTAGCTGGAAAGAGGTATGTGGTCTTTTTTAAAGGCTTAAGGCATATTTTTGGGCAAATAAGAATGATCCTGTGGAGAGGGTGAAAATAACGTTGCTGTAAAGAAGGGGAATAAGAAAGATACCCAGAGCACCAATGGAGGGAGTGGCCTTAGATGAGAACAGGACACCTATTTCATTAAAACAGGGAGGAAGGCAGGGTATGCAGAGGCAAAGGAAAGGAGGTGCTAGCATCAGAGAGGAGCAGATGAAATTGTTCTTTCCTGACTTTGAAAGAATTATCCTGTAGTGTCTTCAAATGAGAATGAATGGAGGCAAGGCTGGCTATCTGAGAGGGTGGTGCAGCCGGGCATCGGGACTAAGTTTCCGGAAAAAGTATGATAGGATCATCAGGCATTGCTGAGCGCCAGTTTGAGACCTGTAGTCCTAAATTTGACGTGAGGCCCATTAGCAAACTGTGTACTTCCTTAAAGCATCCGTTAACCTCTTAAGTGCAAGCACAGAGTGGATATCTGAGTTTAACCAGGTTTGAGCTTCACAAGGCAAAAATGGCAGAGTGAGGGAGGAGGCAAGAGCTATGAGCGCCTGCAAGGGCAGGACTACCCTTGGGAATGTGGGATCGCAGGAAAAGGGGCACAATGAAGGTAGGAGACAGAGATGGATTTTTTTTTTTAAGTATTGAAGAAAGGAAAGGAGATCTGGATGAGGTTATAGAATTGCATAATTGGGTGTATTAAGAGTAAGCAAACTCATAAACACAGAGAACAACAGACTGGTGGTTACCATAGGGGAGGGCACTAGGAGGATGGGGTGAAATAAGTAAAGGGAAAAATACTAGAATGTTTGATATCGTGTTCTGGGCAATGGTTACATGAGTGTATACACATGTCAAAATTCATCAAGCTGTAACTAAGATTTGTGTATTTTATTTATGTAACTCAATATTAAAAAATTAGTCAGTACATGAGATCTTACGGATCTGGAATAGTAATAAGTGAACTAGAATAAAAGACTTTTCAGAAATGGCTCCGTTACTAGGCACAATGAGCATTCATGACCGGTTAGTTGAAATGGTGTAGAGGGAAAGAAGTCAAGAAACCGAAAGACCAGAGTGATGGACAGATTGTTGAGTCCTTAAGGATGATTGCAGGAAATGTACAGGTGTCCTAGAATAGAAGGAGATCTTACTTAAATCAGAATGGTAAGATGCACTATGATCAAGTTGAGGACTTTAATAATTGAGTTTGAAATTTTAGTATCATAGAAGACAAATCTGGAAAGGAGGAGAGGAAAAGGAAATTGAAAGAAGAGCAAGAAATCACAAACTCTGATGAGAGTGCAATAAAGGAAATAAAAACAAAAGGCTGGTATTTGGGCGGATGATTAGCAAATTGTGTCCTGAAGTAAGTAGGGTAAATTTTATTTAGATGCTTGATTGTACGAGGGAGAGAGAAAAGAAGAGGGTCTGTCATGATTCAGCTTCTGTCTTGACTGAAAACCCTGCTCTGGCCATAGCTAATGTTGCAAAGACATAGGGTACTATAGTGATTCAAAGCAATGGACCCAGTGTCACATTGCGACGCAGTGGCAACAGTAGGCTTATAAACGGAAGCTCAAAAGAGCCTTGCTAATTGAACAAGTGCTACTTGATTAGTAGGCCTTACAAACTTATTGATTCTTTGAATTCCATCTGTAAACCTCATTCTCTATTTCACTTATACCAGGCACCAGCCAAACAGTAATTCTAAAAGGAAGATTGATTATATAACATGTTTTACGTATTGATTTACAAATTTGAAGTAGGTTGTGAAGATAACCACTTACAGTGTAAGTGTATGTGTATTTCTTTTTTTTAAATTGAGGTATTATTAATATAGAATCTTACATTGTTTCAAATATACAGCACAGTGGTTCAAAAGTTACCCATATTATTAAATCCTTGCCCACTTTAGAGTGGTTACTATCTGTCAACATAGAAAAATATTAAAGAATCATTTATTATATTCTCCATGCTGTACTACTATCCCTGTGACCAACTTATATTATGATTGAGAATTTTTGTGCTCCTTTAACTCCTAACCCTCCCCACCTACCCAACCACCTCAACCTTTCCTCCATGGTGACCACTAGTCACGTCTCAGTGTCTGTAAGTCCACTGCTGTTTGTTCATTGTGTTTTGCTTTGCTTTTCGATTCCACAAATAAGTGAAATCATACAGTATTTGTCTTTCCCTGCCTGGCTTATTTCACTGAGCATAATACCCTCTAGATCCATCCATGTTGTTGCAAATGGAAGTCTTTCTTTTCTTTTACCGCTGAAAAATATTCCATTTTGTATATGTATCACATCTTTATACAGTCATCTTTTGATGGACACTTTGGTTGCTTCCATATCTTGGCTATTATAAATAATGAGGCAATAAACATAGGGTACACATACCTTTTTGAATCAGGGATTTTGTTTCCTTTGGGAAAATTCCAAGAAGTGGAATTACTGGGTCGGATGGTATTTCTATTTTTAGTTTTTTGAGGAACCTCCATACTGCTTTGTGTAGTTGTTGTACCAATTGACATTCCCATCCACAGTGTAGGAGGGTTCCCATTTCTCCACATCCTCACCAACACTTGTTATTTCTTGTCTTTTTTGAATAGTGGCCATTCTAACTGGTATGAGGTGATATCTCATTATAGTTTTAATTTGCATTTCCATGATGATTAGCGATGTGGAGCATCTTTTCATGTGCCTGTTGACCATCTGTATTTCTTCTTTGGAAAAATGTGTGTTCAGATTCTCCACTCATTTTTTAAATCTTTTTTGTGTTGGGGGTGGGAGTTAGTTTTTTTTGTTTTTATGGTGTTGAGGTATGTGAGTTCTTCTTGTATTTTGGATATTAATCCCTTATCGGACCAATAATTTATGAATATATTCTCCCATATTGTAGATTGCCTTTTGTTCTGATGATGGTGTCCTTTGCTGAACAGAAGCTTTTTACTTTGATGTAGTCCCACTTGTTCATGTTTGATTTTGTTTCCCTTGCCTGAGGAGATGTGTCTAGGAAAAAAATTGCTCATGCTTATGTTCAAGAGATTTTTGCCTATGTTTTCTTCCAAGAGTTATGGTTTCATGTCTTACATTTAGGTCTTTGATCCATTTTGACTTTACTTTTGTGTACGGAGTTAGACAATAATCCAGTTTCATTCTTTTACATGTAGCTGTCCAGTTTTCCCCAACACCAGTTGTTGATGAGGCTGTCATTTCCCCATTGCGTATTCATGGCTTCTTTATCATATATTAATTGACCATATATGTGTGGATTTATATCTGGGCTCTTTAGGCTGTTCCATTGATCTGTGGATCATTCTTGCACCAATACCAATTGTTTTGATTACTGTAGCTTCGCAGTAGAGTTTGAAGTCAGGGAATATAATCCCCGCTGCTTTGTTCTTCTTTCTCAGTATTTCTTTGGCTAATTGGGGTCTTCTGTGGCTCCATAGGAATTTTAAAACTATTTGTTCTAGTTCATTGAAAAAATGCCATTGGTATTTTGATAGGGATTGCATTGAATCTATATATTGCTTTGGGCAGGATGGCCATTTTGACAATATTAATTCTTCCTATCCCTGAGCATGGAATAGATTTCCATTTATCGGTGTCTTCTTTCATTTCTCTCATGAGTGTCTTACAGTTTTCAGAGTATATGCCTTTCACTTCCTTGGTTGGGTTTATTCTTAGGTATTTTATTCTCTTTGATGCAATTGTAAGTGGAAGTGTTTTTCTGCTTTCTCTTTCTGCTAGTTCATTGTTAGTATATAGGAGCCCAACAGATTCTGTGTGTTAATTTTGTATTCCACAACTTTGGTGAATCCAATTATTTGTTCTAATAATTTTTTGGCGGAGTCTTTTGTGTTTTTTATGTATAATATCATGTCATCTATAAATAGAGTTTAACTTCTTCCTTACCAATTTGGATGCCTTTTATCTCTCTATCTTGTCTAATTGCCATGGTTAGGACCTCAAATACTAAGTTGAATAAAAATGGTGAGAGTGGATATCCTTGTCTTGTTCCTGATCTTAAAGGAAAAGCTTTTAGCTTTTCACCATTAAGTAGGATGTTAGCTGTGGGTTTGTTATATATGCCTTTATTATATAGAAGTACTTACCTTCTATACCCATATTATTGAGAGTTTTTATCATGAATGGATGTTGAATTTTGTTAAGGGCTTTTTCAGCATCTATGGAGATGATCATGTAGTTTTTATTCTTTTGGTTAATGTGGTATATGATTTTGATTGATTTACAAATATGGTACCATCCTTGCATTCCTGGAATAAATATACCAAAATGGTCATAACAGATGATCCTTTTGATGTACTTTTGAATCATTCAGTTTGCTAATATTTTGTTGAGGATTTTTACATCACTTTTCATCAGGTATATTGGTCTATGATTTTCTTTTTTGGTGGTGTCATTGTCTGGCTTTGGTATTAGAATGATGCTGACCTCATAGAATGAGTTTTGAAGTATTCCCTCCTCTTCTACTTTGGAATATTTTAAGAAGGATGGATATCAGCTCTTTAAATGTTTGGTAGAATTCAGCTGTGAAGCCACCTGCTCCTGGATTTTGTTTGTTGGTAATTTTTTGATCACCAATTCAATTTCCATGTTGGTAATTGGTCTTTTTGGATTTTCTATTTCTTCTGGGTCAATCTTGGAAGGTTGTATTCTTCTAGAAATTTGTCATTTTGTCTGAGTTGTCCCATTTATTGGTATATAATTTTTCATAGTGTTCTCTAATAATTTTTGGTATTTCTGTGATATCTGTTGCGACTAGTCCATCATTTCTGATTTAGTTTAGTTGTGTCCTCTTTTTTTCCTGATAAGTCTGGCTAGGGGTTTATTTATTTTGTTTATTCCCTCAAAGAATCAGCCCTTGGTTTCATTTATTTTTTCTATTGTTTTATTCTTCTCTGATCTTTAGATGTCCCTCCTTCTACTAACTTTGGGCTTCATTTCTTCCTCTTTTTCTAGTTTCTTTTATTGTGAGTTTAGACTATTTATTTGGGATTATTCTTGTTTCTTCAGGTAAGCCTGTATTGCTATGTACTTCCCTCTTAGAATGGCCTTCGTGGCATCCCACAATTATTGGACTATTGAATTTTTGTTTTCATTTGTGTCCATGTATTGCTTGATTTCTGTTTTAAGTTGGTCATTGATCCATTGGTTATTTAGAAGCATATTGTTTAGCTTCCATGTGTTTGTAGGTCTTTTTGTTTTCCTTGTATAATATATTTCTAGTTTCATACCATTGTGCTCTAAGAAGCTGCTTGATACAATTTTAATCTTTTTGAATTACTGAGGGTATTTTTGTGGCCTAGTATGTGATCTATTATGGAAAATGTTACATTTATACTTCAGAAGAATGTGTGTCCTGCTGTTTTGGGGCAGAATGTTCTATAGATATCTTTTAAGTCCATCTGATCTAATGTATTGTTCAGTGCCTCTGTTTCCTTATTTATTTTCTGTCTGGTTGACCTGTCTTTATGTGAGCGGTGTGTTAAAGTCTCCTAAAATGAAGGTGTTGTAATCTATTTCCCCCCTTTAATTCTGTTAGTATTTGTTTCACATATTTAGGTGCTCCTCTGTTGGGTGCATAGATATTTGTAATGGTTACAGTGTCTTATTGAACTGACCCCTTTATTATCATGTAATGTCCTTGTTTGTCTCTTGTTACTTACTTTGTTTTGAAATCTATTTTATGTGATATAAGTACTGCTACTCCTGCTTTTTTCTCCCTATTATTTGCATGAAATATCTTTTTCCATCCCTTCACTTTTAATCTGTATGTTTTTGGGTTTGAAATGAGTCTCTTGTAGGGAGCATACAAATGGGTCCTGTTTCTTTATCCATTCTGCCACTCTATGTCTTGATTGGGGCATTCAGTCCACTTATATTTAAGGTAATTATTGATAGGTATGTACTTGTTGCCATTTTATTGACTGTTTTCTCGTTGTTTTTTTAGTTCTTCTCTGTTGCTTCCTTCCTCTCTTATACTCTTCTCTTGTTATTTGATAGCTTTCTTTAGTGTTGTGACTAGATTTCTCTTTTTTAATTTTTTGTGTATCTATTATAAGATTTAGGTTTATGGTTGTCATAAGGTTCAAGGATAGCTTCCTGACTCTGTAACCATCAAATATTAAGTAGATGATTGCCTATTTCAAACACAGTCTAAAACTACCTCTTTTTTCTTCTTCTTCCTCCTCTACACTTTATGTTTTAGATATCATAATCTCAACTTTTTGTGTATCCTGTGACTGATTTTGTGTATAGTGGGCTTTACTACTTTTGTTTTGTTTTAACTTCATACTTGCTTGGTAATTAATTGGTCTACTACCTTTACTGTGGGTTTATTTTCACTAATGAAAACTATTTAGGCTTAGGAACATTTCCATCTACAGCAGTCCTTTTAGCATAGCCTGTGGTGCTTGTTTAGTGGTTATAAATTCCCTAAGCCTTCATTTATCTAAGAGTTCTTTAATCTCTGCTTCACCTTTGAGTGATAATCTTGCTGGATAGAGGATTCTTGTTTAAAGGTCCTTCTGTTTCAATACATTAAATATTTCATGCCACTCCCTTCTGGCCTATAAAGTTTCTGCTGAGAAGTCTGCTGATGGCCTGATGGGGTTTCCCTTATAAGTAATCTTTTTTCTCTCTCTGGCTGCTTTCAATACTCTCTCCAAATCCTTTATTTTGTTATTTTAATTATTGTATATCTTGGTGTTGTCTTCCTTCAGTTCCTTTTGCTAGGGGCTCTCTGTACTTCCATGACCCAAGTGTCTATTTCCTTCCCCAGATTGGGGAAGTTTTCAACAATTATTTCCTCAAAGAGACTTTCTATCCCTTTGTCTCTCACTTCTCCTTCTATCACCTCATAATGGTATCCCCATTATGTGAATATTGTTCCATTTGGATTGGTCGCCCAGCTCTCTTATCATCTTTTTCATTCCTAGAAATTCTTTGTTCTCTCTGTTCCTCAACTTTATTGTGTTCCTGTTCTCTGATTTCTATCTCATTGATTGTCTCCTCTACTGGCAGCAATCTAATTTCATTCCGTCCATTGTATGTTTCATTTCAGTTGCTGTATTCTACATTTCCCAGTGGCTCTTTCTCAGCTCTTGTATCTCTTTTTTGAAGTCCTCCCTGAGATCTTTAATACTTTCCTGCAGATTCATGATCACATTTATGACTTTTACTTTGAAAACTTCATCAAGAAGATTAATAATCTCCATCTCATTAGCCCTCTTTCTGGTGTCTTATCATGTACTTTGGTTTGGAACAAATTCCTCTACCTCTTCATTTTATCAGGATTTCTGTGTTTCTTCCTTTGTATTAGATGGATCTGCTATGCTTCCTGGTCTAGAGAGTAATGCCTTTATGAAGAAGGTACCCTGTAGTGCCCAAAAGCTCAAGACTCTTTACTGTCTAGTGCCTGGTTCTCCCTTACAGTGGAGCCCATTTGCTGTTGGTGGGCAATGGGTGGGACTGCCTTTCTCTCTGCTGGCAGTGGTCACAGTCCACTGCAGCTGGCAGTTTGCCTCAGCTGGCCCTTGGTGATCAAAGCAGTGGCTTCTGCTGGGATCATTGTGGGTCGGGCCACCATCTGCCTGTCCTGCAGTAATGCAGTGATGGCAGGGATTCCCTCCAGCAAGAGTGGGCCATTGTACAGCTCTGAAGCAGGGTGGGTACCATGAGTCTCTCTGTGGCAGGGCACAGTGAGGCAGCAAGTTGTGAAGGTGCCCCTTGGCAGTGGCCAGGTGTGCAGCATGGGCTTGGCCACCTGCATGGAGGAAGGAGCTCTCAGAGTTGGCTACTGAAGGTGTCTCCCCAGTTGGGCTCAGACAGGGCTGAGAAAGCTGGGAAAGCCTCCTTCTGACTGCCCTGCAGCACTGAAGCAATGGCACAGATACCCTGCAGCAAGGTCAGGCCATTGCACAGCTCTGGGGCAGGGTGGGCACAATGTGTCACTCTGTGGCAGGGTGCACTGAGGCAGCAAGTTGTGTAGGCATCCCTTGGCAGTGTGAGGCACGCAGCATGGGCGTGGCCACCTGCAGGGAGGAAGGAGCTCTCAGAATTGGCTCTTACAGGTGTCTCTGTAGTTAGCTAAGACAGGGCCAAAAAATCTGGGAAAGCCTCCCTCTGCCTGCCAGGCAGCAAAGTCTAATGCTGCTGGGCCAAGTGGGCTAGCACTGGGGCTGAGCCACCAGTGAGGGGGATGAAGAGTCTAGAGCTCCTAAGAGTGCCCAAACTGTTGGGCCGAGGGAGGGCTGGGGAAGTGTGTCCACCTGTACTTTCTCTTGTGGAGAGAGCTCCATCCAACCCTTGACCCTGTGGTACCCCTTCCACTGCTTGCAAGTCTTTCAAACTACCACCTCTGTTCTGAGTCTCAGCAGGACTGGCAGGGTATGCCTATTCTCCACAAGCGGCTAGAGTCCCAGCCTCCCAGAGTGTCCCTGGTGTCCAGCCCTGCTAATCTCCAGAGCCAGTGCAGGGTGGACTTATGTTCCAAGAGCAAATGGCCAGGGCCAAGTGTGCAGAGTTCCTGGGCACCTATCCCCTCCCTACTCCATTCCTCTTCCTCCTGCCTATGTGCTGAGCTGGGGGAAGGGCTTCGGTCCCCTAAAGTTGTGGCCTTGCTACATTACCCTTTTCTGTGTTGTCTTTTCTTCTGCAGGTGTAGGTGGTCTGTTCTGCAGTCTTCAGGTCACTTGCAGGTTTAGCTGTATTTGCTGCAGGCACTTCCTTGGTGTCTGTGTGGAAGGAGGTATCTGCCTTGCCTTCCTACTCTGCCAACTTTCTTTTGTCCTCTCCACTTATAGTTTTTAAAAATGGAAACATAATAACCTACAACTCCTGTATCATCTTAAAGTTCCTGATATACAATTTATGATACTGAAATGTCAGTTGGTTTTGGCAGAGGCAAAAAACAAAACCATATCCAATTTTGCCAATCACTTACATTTCACATTTTTTTTCCTATTCACAAACATGATCTTAGTTCTATTACTCCATCTTACAAACCAAGGGTCAGTGAATAATGAAACAGGGCTAATATTTTATTGGAGTCTTGGGAAAAAAAAATCACCTAGTTAGTTTAAAGTCCCACTTCTTAAATATCAATACTCCATTATATATGTGATGCAGTTTCATAAATGTGCATGTGTATCATTTTTATTGTAAGAATTATAAAACTCAGTACTTATATGGATAAATTTCATTAATTTAATAGAAAAATCATTTAAAATAATAGTAATAGATCATTAGATGTAAGCCATCAGAAGCCTACTACTTTTTTTTTGGTATCATTAATATACAATCACATGAGCAACATTATCAAGTCCCCACCACATACCTTATTACACTCACTGTCCATCAGCATAATAAGATGCTATAGAGTCACTACTTGTCTTCTCTGTGCTATACTTCCTTACCCGTGCCCCACCCCCACATATGTGCACTAATCATAATACCCCTTATTCCTCTTATCCCTCCATTTCCACCCATCCTCCCCAGTCCCTTTCCCTTTGGCAACTGCTAGTCCATTCTTGGGTTCTGTGAGTTGGCTGCTGTTTTGTTCCTTCAGTTTTGCTTTGTTCTTATGCTCCACAGATGAGTGAAATCATTTGGTACTTGTCTTTCTCTGCCTGGCTTATTTCACTGAGCATAATACCCTCTAGTTCCATCCATGTTGTTCCAAATGGTAGGATTTGTTTTCTTCTTATGGCTGAATAATATTCCTTTGTGTATATGTACCACATCTTCTTTATCCATTCATCTACTGATGGACACTTAGGTTGCTTCCATTTCTTGGCTATTGTAAATAGTATGGCGATAAACATAGGGGTGTATTTGTCTTTTTCAAACTGGGCTCCTACATTCTTAGGGTAAATTCCTAGGAGATGGTATTTCTATTTTGAGTTTTTTGAGGAACCTCCATACTGCTTTCCGCAATGATTGAACTAATTTACATTCCCACCCGCTGTGTAGGAGGGTTCCCCTTTATCCGCATCCTCGCCAATATTTCTTGTTTCTAGACTTTTCTATGTTGGCCATCCTAACTGGTGTGAGGTGATATCTCATTGTGGTTTTAATCTGAATTTCTCAGATGATTAGTGATGTGGAGCATCTTTTCATATGCCTATTGGCCATCTGAACTTCTCCTTTGGAGAAGTGTCTGTTCATATCCTCCACCCATTTTTTAATCGGATAATTTGCTTTTTGGGTGCTGAGACATGTGAGTTCTTTATATATTTTGGATGTTAAACCCTTGTCAGATATGTCATTTACAAATATATTCTCCCATACTCTAGGATGCCTTTTTGTTCTACTGATGGTATCCTTTGCTGAACAAAAGCTTTTTAGCATGATATAGTCCCATTTGGTCATTTTTATTTTGTTTCGCTTGCCCAAGGAGATGCGTTCAGGTTGAATATTGTAACTAGTTTTAGGAATTAAAATGTATAGGTAAGTATTTAGCTATACTAAATCAATTTTAACAGAGCCTATTTTAACAAGTCTAAGTCTTTATAAGATTATGTTTTCAACTACTTTTTGTAAATTTTCTATGACAGATGAATGTAAAACTATGCTTGACAAAAAAGTTATCTTTCAATGTGACTTGAAGATTCAATGTCAGGACCACATAAATGGAAATGGTGTGATGAATTAATTATACTCTGAATCAGGCTCTAGTTCACTGTTTTAATGCTCCTCTGAAATACTCGGTTGGACCCCAAATGGCCCAATTGTTTCCAAAATAAATTCTCTTTTTGATATAATCTTAAAAGGTGAATACTCTCTGATGTCACATCACAACATTTTTTCACCATAGACAGAATGAGTATGTGATTAGCATCCCTGAGCATAGAATGTGTTAACTGGATGTCCTTTTTATAGGAGGATGCTTGGAAAGCAGTGAGGAATCATTTAGAAAGTTCTGGAATTTTTATCCTCTTTTTTCTTGTTTGATCTTGGTTGTGCCACTTAACTCATACCCTTATCTCTAGAACTGGGATAGTAATACCAAGCAAGTTACCCAAGTTCTCCACCTTTTTCACATCTTAGCACCCACAGAATGTACTATCCACCTAGAATATTGAAATAAAGGAATGAAGTCAGAAGAAACTAGTTTAGGATTTTCAACTATGCTAAACCTGCCAGCCTCTTTGAGCAGATCATTGTATCATCATATTTATAACTAACAAGACTATATAATTTATAATGCAGATATGGACACTTTTGAGAGTGAAATTGGGCATACTAATAATAACTCTGGGATTGGCGCACTAGGAATAAATTGGAATTTTACTGGACAAACCAAGACATATGTTTAACCTAACTGTAACCCATCCACAACAAGCAGCATTGTTTTTGGGAAGCTCTAGGCTCAAATACCTAATATATTAAGCATTTAGTATAGATAAGTGGTTATCTATTATAGACATTTATGGAAATCTAAATGAGGAGAACTATTTTGACCCCTAGGGAAATAGTTTTCTCCAAATGAGATACCAGTATAGCAATGATGCCCGCCATCTATTCTACATTCCAACTATAGGATCAAGGGAAAAAACAAAGCCCAACAACTATAATCTCAGGAATCCTAAGTCACCCTTTCTAGGTCACGGATTTATGTTGTTTCAGTTTCAACTTCTCCCTTTTCCCTTACAGCTGCTATGAACTGAACCCAGTGATTGAAGAGCAGTCTTCCTGAGGCTATTGTCTTTGCCTCTTTCAGCATACCACCTGTATGTTATTAATTCCGTCTCTATCCAGCCCAGGTCTCTCTCTCACACTGCACACTGATATTCCCAATTCTCTTTTGAATATATACATTCAACCTATTCTTCAAAACATACCCATACTGAAGTCTATATATCCAGCATTTCACCTACACCAGCCAACATTTTCCTAGTATATGTTTTAAACTTACGTTTGGCACAACTGAGTCACCCAATTGCTCACCTCAGAGTAATCCTAGATTTCTCTCTCCTATATTCTGCTTGGTCAACCCAAACCCAGCCCACTGACTCTTCCTCCAAAATAGCTTTCAAGTGGTTATTTCCTTTATATTCTTCCTGCCTAGATTTTGACTATCATTATATCTCACCTATTAATGGAAAAAATCTTATTTTTTGGCCTTTATACCACTAGTTTCAGCATCTTTCACACTGCCTACAAACTTTTCTTTATTGTTCTAACATGCAGATGTAAGCGTATTTTTGCCGCGCTCCAAATCCTTCAATAACATCTGCTCAAGGGTGAAATCTGAAAGAATTTTCATTACATAGAAGTGTCCTTAGAATCAGGACTCTGTATAAGTGTCAAGCCAATTTTGCTCAATCCTTTTCATATTATATTGTACCCAATATTTCTTATATACCATGTCAACTCTTCTTAACTGCCACCTCTTAGTTAAATTATGGTCATGTTACCATGACCAGTTCTTTATAGAATTTGATTAGCTTTCACTCAGGTGAATTCTGAAAATGCTTTACCTTGTCTTCAAGCCACATAGTTCTTCATTCCCTGGGACATATCTGTTATTAAAACATGGGACTTTCTGAGGAAGCCTCTCATCATCTTGCTTAGCAAACCCAAAATGTGGAGACACATGGAGACATTTTGATGTATGGTGGATGTGTGGATGTACGGATAGAAACCTGGGCCAATAAGTTCAGGATATATTTTGCAAATGTCTTTCTACTATAAGTCATGAAGTGTTGAGCACGTGCCACCTGTACCAGTGGCAAACTCAATAATTCATATTTATTTTTCCCTCTTTTCCTTTTTTTTACTCCCTCTTGCCATAATTCTTGATCCATAAGATTACTTACCAAATAAATTACCTTTATGTAAGCCATTGACTGAAGCTTTGTCTTCAAAGAAATATGAAAGACTGTAGTTCTAGGAGTGTTTGCATAAAACAGCCCCCTGTGATGGGATTTTAAAGCTGGATCACTCATAACTCAGAAAGAGGTAAAACTCTTATTACTTGCAGGAAGTGGCTGCTGATAATCTTTGGCTTGCAGTGCATCGAGATTATTAAGCCTGTCACGTGGTAGATTGCGATCAGGTATGGGCAGAGGGAAAGCTGGGTTATATGGTAGCTCGAGCATTTGATTGACATAGAGATATTTTATTCATGAAGATTCCTCTTCATATCACACTGTATTGGATAATTCTGTTTAGTTGGATCCTGACAATATGAAGTACACAGAAATATAAATATTCCTGTAAGAGACATGTGAGCCAGAGCCAGAAGATGAGAAATGGACTCCATAAAGATTCAGAGTACTGCCATGTTAATGAGTATTTCAGTGTTGGGACATGATATTGACAGTATTTAAAAGGACTGCTGCCATACCACAGACCCAGCCATGGGTATTCCTAAATGAGATTATTGGGGGAAATCCTCCCAGTGGGAAGAGTTGTGAATAAAACACTCACTTTGTATGGAAGGATAAGTGGCTTAAGTTATGGGTATGTATGGATTTGTGGCTATTAGAAAATAGTTTGCCTGTTGCTCAGGAACTTAGAATGAGTAAAATAAGCAGGGCAAAAAGGAAGTCGGCACAGGATCCATATGGATGGACCTGTGGTGGTAGACACAGATCATGAGGGGAGCGTAAACCAGAGAGAAGACACCCAATAATACCTGGAGAGGATGACAGCCAGCCTCACCTTCTGGCTGCCCAGTGCTGACACGGTGGGCTTGTGAATTAAGTAGACATGGGGACAGATAAAGAGTCCATATGCATTAACTCAATAACATAGGTTGCCTTCCTCTAAGGCTGATTTGGGTATTGCTGTGACTAAATAAATGCCAATCTGTCAGCAACAGAGATCAATGCTGAATGCTTATAATGGCACCCTCTCTCAATGAAACCAGTCACTTGCCTGGTGGCTGGTTGATCACATCAAACTTCTTGTACCCTAGATCTGGGGAGAGGTGATTTGTCCTTGCTGGAATAGTTACCGGAAGTATATAGGTTTGCTTTTTCTGCCTTTAGTGCTATAGCTTGGAGGCTTATAGGATGTCTGAAATATCATCATAATCATGAGATCTACTTGACTTACTATACAACCAATCATCAAAGAGCAGCTGGCCTAATAGAGTAGTGGAGGAGCCTATTAAAAACTCAAGTAACGTGTCCACTCAGTAATATTGCCCTCATGGTGGCAGCACTGTCTTCAGAAGAGATAATCCAGAGTCAATGGTCAAAGATGGAGCTCGATCCCCATGAGGCAGAATACATGGATCGAGAATCCACAGAGTTTATGTAGAATTAGGCACTCTTATTATCAACCTCTGAGACCCACTTGCAAAATTTGTGCTTTAGCTCTGCTAGACTTGAGGTCCTATTTTCCTGAAGAGTTGACCTCCAATGGAAGAGTTACACTCTTTGAAGCTGGGACCACCATTTAGCCACCCTGGACTCTTCATGCCAGTGGACCAGCAAGCAAGGAAACAACTATAGTGCCGGTGCAGATAACTGATCACAATTGCAGTGAAGAGCTAGGTTGCTGTTATAAGTTGGAGTATAGCCTGGGAATTTACTTGAAAATGCCTTGCTAGTTCTGGACTCAGTGAGAAGGGTGACTGGGTAAATGTAACAATACTGACGTGATAAGAGCATGAATCCCAAGCCGTCAGGATTGAAGATCTAAGCCATCTCACTAGGTAAGCAACTTAGAACACTAGGAAAAGCTGCTAGATCGGCCAAAGTGCTGGGTAAGGAAGGGGAAAATATTAAATGGATTAAGTATTAATCTTCTCAGGCCGCCATGACAAAATATCATAGACTGGGTAGCATAAGCAACAGAAATTTATTTCTTACAGTTCTGGAACCTGGGAAGTCCAAGATCAAGGTGCTGGCCAGTTTGGTTTGATCCTCATGAAGTCTCTCTTCCTGGCTTGCAGATGGCTTCCTTCTTGGTGTGTGCTCCCTGAATTACTTTGTAAAGACCCTGTTTCCCAGTACAGCCACTTTGGGGTTAGGGCCTCAATATATGAATAAAGCGGGGACAGAAACAGACAGTGCAGGTGTGAGAGAATGAATCTGAATTATATGTCTCAGGACCACTTACACCAGCAGGGACTGGAACTAATTTCACTAATCTACTTTTAATAACTGGATGCTACTTTGAAGGGGACTTTGTGATGGATTGGATTAACGGCAGGCGCAAGTTGACCTGAGTGGTGTGAGATGGATGGTACTGGATATCTCTTGTGCACAAGTTCAAATCCTTTTAGAGCAGTTAAGAGGACACATTCTGTAAGCTGTCCAACATGACCCTCCTGCTCAAGCAGCAGCTGCCTGCACCATTGCCCCTAGACAATGCAGACTTGTGATGCCTTAACTTCCCTTGCTGTGCCACTTTCCCTTGTCCATCCTGGCTGCTTTGGCCGATCACTTTCTCAACACACTATCTTCACTCATGAGTTTGTCTCAGGAATTATTTTGCAGGGAAGTCTCACTAAGACATCCACTTTAAACAACATTGCCAAAATAATTAAGGCACTCAGTGAAGGGACATGTAGTAAGGACCCAATAAATATTTCTGTAATGAACACTGGCCTCTGGACATGTCATGCTCTTTCTAGATATTTGGCCCTGGCTGGACCCTTGCTGTCGTAAGCACCTCCATTGGATTTAGCACCTGTAAAACTCCTGCTCATTTTACAAGTCTTAATTCATTTGCAACTGTGCTGTGTAAATTCCCCTGAGTTCCTACAGGAAAAATAACACAAATTGTTCACCAAGGAATTTGATTTCTGGAAATACTGGAAGAATACATTTCCCAGTCAGCATTGCATATAGCAAGGACAATGTGACTGAGTTCTAGCCAGAGAAATGTGGGCAGAGGTGATATAGATGATTTACATCCCTAGGCATAGATCTGTAGGCATGATTTCCCATTATCAATCTATTTCTGTCTACACAGTTGAAAGTGAAGGATCAAACATGGTAAAACTGTAAGTTGGAAGCAGCCTGGTTCCTGGTTCATCTCTTTGGGGGAAAGTTGCCTAGGAATATTATTAAACCACTTTGGACTTTACTCGGGTGAAAATAAACTTTCTTTGGGTTAAGCCACTGAGGGGTCAGGCTTTATTTCTACTTCAGGATAGCTTAACATACTGTAACTAACATATCCCAGACAGACATGGAGGATTCCTCTACGTTCCTATTGGAATCTGAATATAACTATATTTAATAAAAAAGAAAATTTACTCTAATTACCTCATTTCCTTTCCAGCTATTAATTTTAATCTCTTTGGATTTCCCAATGCTCTACTACATTACATACTTCCTGAAAGGGTGGATGGATGGAGAAGGACATGAAGATTGTAAATTATTGGGAGACATATTTTCATTGACTGGGAAAAAGAAACTTTCTAAAATGTTGCCATGAAACAGTGGTAAAGGGCTGCTTGTAGAAACGATAAGAAATTTATCATTAGGGACTTAGTTGGCCTGGAATTTAAAGACCGATTGTCCAAACTGTTCAACTTACTACTGACATAATTAAGTCCCAGGAAGTCAAAGGACTTGCCCAAAGCATGTTATAACAGAACTGGAAATAAAATTAAATCTCTTGCCTCTGATACCAATACTTCATTAAATCAAAATTCAGAAAGGTTGGGCAACCAGAACATCAAATATATACCATATAATGAGTTCAAGTCCTGACAATTTCCTAATTATGTATCTTTAGATTAATTACTTAATCTGTCTTGGGAAGGTTTTCTCATTTATAAAAAAGTGATTTTCATGAAATTATATTAAATACTAAGCCAGTACAAGGTTAGTTATTATGACCATGCTTATTATGGTTTTAGTAATTACAAAAGACAAATATTTCTTATTCAAGTTGATTATTTACATTTTACTGGTAGAATACTAAGTAAACAGCTATATTATAGGTCAGAGAGTCTTTGGTAGCTAAATGGAGAACATGAATCCTATGGAAAAATTCAGTTCAAAACCCAAACAACTGAATTCAAAATGAATGGTGGGACACAGTGATTTTTTTATTTTTTTGAAACTGGGAATTCTTTGAAAGACATTTTTATAACAAGTGTGACTCCAATTAATTGCAAGGGAGGGATGGGAAAGAGTTAACCTGGGAACCCAGAAAACCATGAAGGCTGGAAAGTACCAGAATTCCATTTCCCTTCTTAGATTCCTAGTTCCCATATTTTGGGGTAATACTCTTCAATCATGATTGCTATGAAAATGAGTTATTTAGTTAATATACTACTATAAGGACAGGAAAGGACTAACTTGATAGAATCTTTATCAAAAGGGCTTTTTTTTTATTGTCATTAGGTTTCAGTTTGTGCTTCAGTTTTGAGTCCATGATAGCTCAAAGGTGTGCATCTTTCCAGGGAGATGCTTCCAGAGAATAGCCAGTGGGATGACTCCTCCAGGGACCTTGCCTCCTAGGGCTGCTCAGCACCTTGCTGAGTGTCTCGTGAGAGGCAGTAAGACAAGTGCATTTCATGCTTCCTCGGTTTCCTCATGTATAAATAGGGATGTGATACCCACCCCCATTAAAGTGTTATAATGATTAAATGAGAATGAAAATGCATGTATTATCTAGCACAGTACCTAGGGCTTAATAGTTACTTAACAATTTCTTCTTCCTTCCTTCTTAATTAAGCAAGAGTAAAAAGAGATGGTTTCAATTAGCAAAGCCAATTAGTGAATCCACTGAGTACTAACTTAGGACTCAACACAAATGCATACACTGTTCCAGTTTCCTCCTTAAGGCAGGCAGCGCCTTTCACACCCTGGAACATGCTCCTGCCAACATTCACCTGTAAAATTCTCCCTCGAGAGTCATGTCAATAAAGCCGCACAGACACAGACAGGTGAGGGAGGGAGGACAGGAGCCCTGGGGCAGATTCCCTCCCCTTGAGGAGGGAAGTTAGAATGAAGCCTACAGATGTGACAGCTCCATGGGGCATGGCACAAATGGGATCTGTTTTTTATTTCCTGCTCTATGTCTTTGGGAAGCTGGGTAAATCAGCTTTGATCTGCTAATCTGTGGATTACGGATTAAACCCACTTCAAGGAGACTGCTTTGGCCCCTCATGGTTGTACAGCAGTTTAACAACTTGCTCAAAAATGAAGCAAAGTAAAGCTTACCTTTTTAATGCTATCTTTATGAGAGTTAATAATGACTAACCCTAGCACATACAGTATGTGCCAGGGAATTATCTAGTTCTAAAACCACCTTATTATAGAGACATACTACCATTCTACCTTTCACAAATGAGGAAACTGAGGCACAAAAAGCCTAAGTGTCATGTCCAAGGACACCTTACTAGGAAGTGGTAGAATCCAGGAAATGTGGCTCCAGAGACATTGAGCTTAATCATCATGCTCTACTGCCTAGTTCATTTACTAACTCTTAATTAAAAACAGTACCTCTCAAGAAAATGTGTTGCATTCCTTTGGGGAATTTTTGTTGCTTTTTTTAACTTCCAGTGAAGTCTTGTTGGGCCTTGCAGAGTAAAAGTTGCCCATTATTTCATAAGACCCTGGCTTCAGAAGAAGAAAACATTTCATTTTATAGTACATATTTTTCTTCCACAGGTTTTTTGAAACCCACATAAATCCCATAGAAGATATATCCTCAATGTGAGGTACAAGAACCCCAGGGGTATGCTTAAGACAATACACCGAGATACAAAAACAAAAAAAAAATACCAGAGCATCTGTTTATTCTATTTTATTTGTTTAAATGTTCCATTGTCAGTGTCTTTTAATAAATTATATATTATTTGTTATTAGTCATTCTTCCATGTAATTTATAAACTAACATTATACCTATATTGGAGGTGAATCCTCAATATTTTCTACTGATAAAGGTGAATATTCAAAACTGTTTTAAAGAACCTAGAATTTAGGGAACTAACCTTTAATGCTTTATTGCAATGAATCAATTTAATCACTTTCAGAGGATGATTTAAGCTGCCTTCTAAAGACTCACAAAATTTATGGGCAATATCAAAGCTGCCTATATTTCTGAGTGATTCACCATGATACAGAATTTTTGGATTTCCGGCATAGCATCTAATGCCTAATAAACTCTCAAAGCATATTGTAGGAAGGAAGGGAGGGAGGGAGGGAGGAAGCTTCAGACATGATCAGAAATCTAGTTAAAATTTGGTCATCTGATTCCTGGTCCTTTGCCCTTTAAATAATTTGTCCAACTGATAACCTCAGTAATGGGCAAGTTAGGTGGGTACTTGTTCTTAAAACTATGTAACAGAGTGAAAAAGCTTGGCATCTCTGCCGTCATACAGTCTCTGTCTCCTTTGCTGCATTAATTTTGGGGTTAAAAGGCTTCTGCTTAGCCCTGCAGCCCTGCACATAGGTTAATAATCAAAAGGAATTTTGCTCATGACCTAAACACTGATACAGCCAGTACTTTACCCAGAAGAAGTATGTACAAAAATGACACCTGGATTGTCAAGAACTTTTATAGGCATATCATGGCTAAACCTACATCAGGGAAATGACTGGAATCAACAAAGGACAAGGAATCTCACCACCCTCCCCAGCCCCTTGCTGACATCCAGATGCCAGAGGTCAATCATTGCCTCCTGACTTCAACCCTCTCCTGCTCCCTGTTCCCTAATATAAAAGAAGCTTGAAATCAACCCTAAATTAAGATGGTGCTTTAGGACATTAGTCTGCCATCTTCTGGGTCTGCTGGCTTTCTGGATAAAGTCACCATCCTTGCCCCAAACATCTTGTCTCTTGATCTGTGGGCAAGTCCTGCAGTGAATGGCCTCAGTCTGGACTTGGTCACAACTAGACTAATAACGATTACTTACCTTGGTAGAGAGCCAGATTAGCAAGTAGATTTTATACCAACTTTTCCTTATTGGTGGTGATCAACTGTGTTGAGAAGGATTCTGCAGCTAAAACTCAACTCTGTGGGAACAAGTGCCATGATTGATCAGTCATGTCTTTCACAGGTACCTGTGCTGTCGCTGTGGGAACACCTAACACTGTAGTCACTGAACCTCTTATTGAGATTTATGTTTCAGAAATTGCTCTCCTATAAATAGTGCTTCTTCCAGATAGAGTTGTCCTTTGAGCGGTTCTATAGCACTATACTCATACTTCTATGATTTTATGTCAATAACTATATAAAAATCTAACAACACTTCTGCCATTTTCACACTCAAAGTCAGAGACCTCCTGTATCTAGGTATTCCTTCAGCCTGACACAAATCCTGGCACATAGCAAGACTTGATAAATGGTCACTGAACATTTTATGGCTATAAATAATTTTGTGAGATGAACATCATCAGCTGTCAGTTCAAGAAGGCTGAGAATTCTGTGAAAGCCATCTCGAGCTGGCACAGGGTGAATGAGCCTTACCTCTGGAATGCCCCATCTTCCTAAGATGTAAATGGCTTACCACATGACCACGGGAACTTTTCAAAGCCATTAGTATTCTAGGAGTGGACAAAAGATTTCTAAAGTTGCTCTCTCTAACTGACCCACTGTGTTTTGTTTGGAATTAAACTGCCTGTGTTTCCTGCAGACTTCATCAGTTCCCTACAGACATGAAAAGAAATTGTTTCCACTAAGCCATCTTGCTAGGAGACTTTCACTAAACTTGTCCTGAAGAAGAAATTATTCTTCACTTCTGGGGTCACTTGGTAGCTAAAACAGACGTCTCCTTTTTCTGTTCATCTGTTCCACTTCACTGCCTCCTTTTTGTGTGTTCTTAAAGGTATTGCCTTATTTACTTTGATGGTTTCTCAACTAATTGAATACAGCCGTGAGTTCTTTCGTCCTTGGCTCTTTCGGCTGTTTCTACAACCCCAGGAGGAAGGATCCCCATCAGGCTGCCTGGCTTTGAGATACTCGCTTATTGCAATTACTTTAAAAGTTATCGTTATTTATGAGGCTGTTAAAAGCGCGCACGTATGGCTAAAACAGAGAATGGAGTGCTACCAGCCTCAGCTTACTGCGGTAGTATTCCTGATTTACGGGTAGGGAAACAGTTTCTGAAAGCAAAAGGCTGTCTTGTAGCTTGATTTTGAGGTCTGTGTATATCGTTACCAAAGGGTCCTAATATGATGTAAAAAAAAAAAAAACACTAAGGAATTACTCATGTATGAACACAAGGAACACAAAATATAAAGTCCAACTCATTTAGAAACATGACTTAAGAAGTGAATTGTCTTAGAACTGAATCATTGCTTCCAACACAGAGATGACTTGTTTCTGACCCCCTAGTTAGCAAATATCTTCTGATTCTTTAACACTTGTGCACCCATGTATACACATGCCTCACAGAAAAGGGAAATTTTCCGTAACTGGTCATAGTAGAGTCTATTTTGTCACTCTCTTTTCTCCATCCTCATTCTTATCCTCACCTGCCAAATCCATTTTATGAAATAGTCTGAAAAGCATGTTCATCAAGATAAGGATTTTATTTGAAAAGCTGTCCAACTCTAAGAAAAGATTCCCGTTACCTTTTCCTTCTGCACACTGACCCATACCCAATGAGTCTCCAGAGCTCAGGATTTTCCAAGCTTCTATCTTTAGCACGCTGTATGTGTAATGAATCATCGTGTCCACCTGTAAGTGTCACAAACAGATGGTATAAATATGCTTGCATGATGTGACTCAAAACACATGTCCAGTTTTAGCTGGAGTTCAAACAGTATTGCAGTTCCAAGAAACCTGCGGCTTGCAGCTTCAGGGTCAGTGGGAGGAGAATACCGGAAACCTGGGAGCCGTGTTCCCTGTTGTCTGTCGGTGCAGTCTGCATCCGAGGTGAGGTGGGGGAGGAGTGACAGGAAAACCTGTTTCCATTTGCTCGTGAAGCCATTCATTTTAAAGGCTCCCGAGAAATTGGTCTTTGGATCCTCTGGGAGTGGGCGGTTTCACACATTCTCTTCCCTCTTACTGGAATGTCCTTCCCTCCTTCCCACCCCCTCCCATCTCTGCCCGTTTGTCTCTAGTCACATGTATCGGGTCTCAGTTTCAAACTGCTTTTCTTCTGGAGAGGGGGTCTTCCCAGCCCAGAGGCCAGGTGCAGAGGCCCCTGCTCCACGCTCCGAAGACACGCTGGAGTGGGACGCCCCGAGGCAGGAGCTGGGCTGTCTCATGCCGTGATGAACGCCTGGCATCGGGCACAGACACTGTCAGCCCGTAATCCGTATTGTTCACTCGAAGTCAATCCCAGTAGTAATTAGTAATAAAGCTAAACAGCTCAATTAAAATTTCAGTAGGATGTAATCTGGCTAAAGAGCGATGAGGAATGACTTCTGAAGAAAAAAAGGAAACAGTTCCTCCTTGATTCTGTGAGATTTCATTCATCACTCAGTATGTCCCTCACAAGACCAGAACAAGCATCCTATGCTCTTCGGAATCCCGGCTGACCTCCCCAGGCAGGCAGCTGCTTTTCTGCCCTAGATCCCACATTCATAGACTTGCTTTATCTCCTCTTTTCACCCTGCTCTGCTAGGTCGCACGCTACTCAGGGCTTGTGACCTGGGTCTCTGATTCTTCTGCCTCATTCTACTTTTCGCCTATTGCGTAGCAGGGCAAGCACTCACATTTGCTGAAATGATTGAAATGTGGGTGAGAAAAATAGAACATCTAGTCATTTAACCAGTGTCCAATAAATATTTATTGAGAGTCAGACTATTTACCAGGTACTGTTTCAGGTGGTTAGAATATATGAATAAAGTGTCCTTATTCAAATAAACACTTCAGAAGTTTTTAACTTTTCCAAAACCTAGAGGTGGTTTCTAGGTTATTTGGTAACTTTGTTTATCCGAGAAATGCACACAAATATCTAATACAAGTTGCAAAATACTTAGGTGTTGAATTCTGAAGTTGCGATTAAGAGTCAAGCTTAATAGTATTTATTTCTTCAGTTATGGATGAACCTAGTATCCTAAAGACGTGTATTCACTATGGGAAATACAAGAAGTAGGTAAGTTAGCAAATAATTTCTATGTTTATCAGTGTTGCCATGGGCACAAACATCAGTGTAATGGTGAATGTAATTTTACTTTTTCATTATAAACATCCTAAAACTTCCTGAGGGCTAAAAACTTGACAATCTTGAACCAATTCCAAAAATTGTACTTAATTAAGTTTCATGCTTTAAAAAGTGCCTTGTTCTTCTTCATAAAATAATCCTCTTCTTATATTTAAATTAAATTCACCTAGAAATTGATATTTTTGTTTGTTTTTAAAGCTAGAATCATTAAAATTACACAAGTAGTACATGGCTGTGCAATCTTTATTTTTTCTAATGATGCCGCTCTAGTTGAAGATCGTTTAAACAACTAGGGCTTCTCTTTATCAATTGTTTTGACATTGTGGGTGATATTTGGAATATAGCAATTCATGTCAATTATTATCCACTAGCACCCTTCATTTCTGAGACAGTAAGCAAAATTTTTAGGAGCGAACCTTCAATGTTAATTGGAAAATCAGCAAACTTTGGATAGAGTGAATTTTATGCCTTCTATATCCCTAATTTTAGAAGCTGCCTCAATTTAAATCCATGGGGTTAGCCCCATTAACATTATTTTGTGGCAAGGCAGATGGTGACTTTTTATTCTTCTAGCCTGTAAAGGAGACACGTGTCAAATTATTTCCAGATTTATACTAGCGGGACTTAACAGTTCTTCAAGGGCTTTGTAGCACTGCAGACTTCATAAACAAGTCCTCCCTTTCATCACAGAACTTTACTCAAGGCCGATGAACTATAGCAGCAATTATTTCTAAGACAGGGACTCTCTGATTCAGTTTAGGGAAAGGGAATGGATGTCCTCTGCAGTCAAAGTATAGGAGCTGGCAGGAATGGCTCCTTCCGGAGCTGGTAGAGGCTGAAGGCTTCCTCTGGAGGGAAGTGGCAGGTGCAGCCTTTCACTCTGGCTGAGTCTGCCTCTCAGGTCAAGGCCTTAGAGCTCCTATAAACTTGAACACCACCCACCTTTAGTTCCTGGAAAGACCAACTTTTAGCAAGACTGTGAGAGAGAACAATACTCATTTATGGTCCACCTGCTCTTTCCAGATCCATCAATAAGGAGGAACGTTCCTAGATCCCATAGTAGAAACATGACTATAATCAAACTCTGGACCCAGTTTTGAGCCTGACTGTGTCATATATCAGTGACAATGCCTGGGGAAGTAAACTCACCTCCCTGAATCAATCTGCTTCTCTGTACAATGCAGCCAAAAACACATAATTCACAGGTTTGCGTTGAGAGCCTTGGGCTGGCCATTCGCCCTGCTGGAGGTGAATGTACGTAAAAGAGCTAGGTCATGGCGAAGCAGTCTATACAGTTGGTAGGTCATATCATCATCACCCATAAAGCTGGCTCTGGAACAACGGGCAAGACCATTTCATGGTTGGTGTTCCTCCTGCAACAATCCTTTGGCTCAAATGCCAAGACTCCTTTTGCCTCCCTCTCAGCAACTTCAAACATAATACCTTCATGTTTCAGGGGAAAAAGAAAAGCTGTAACTGTCAGAATTGTATGCAGTTGCCGAAAGTAAGTTAAATCAGCTACATAAATTGTAAGACATGTGTGGGTTCTATTTGTCCTGTGACAGTTTAACACAGGCTGTTTTGTTTTGTTTTGTTTTTAAGGAGAGCAAATGGAATACAGACTATAAGCAACCTCTCTTTGAGAGGCCACCCCCACACAAGCAGCTATGCCCTGATACCATTTTTTCCCTCCTTTTTCCATGCTAAGTTTGTGATGGATGGAACAGCAAAGATACAAAGATACAGGTGAAATGTTAGCATTATATAAAAATGATTTCAACCACTCAAGATGAGAAGGGTAGAGTTCATCATTCATGCAGGGTGGCAACATGGGGAAAGGCCAGCCATTTTTTCACAACCCCTACCCAACTGCTCAGGAATCCTGGTTGACACTTCCTTCTAAACAGATCCAGAAAGTGACCAAGTGAGCTTTCTCTACCTCCTCTTCTTCTGCCATTGTGTGAGCAACGTCTCTTGCCTGGATCATTGCAGCAGACTCCTAATTTATCCTCCTCGCTGTGGCTGTCTCCCCAGTTTATTCTCAGCTTCACAGTCAGAATAATCCTTTTTAAATGTAAGAAGGGTCCTGTCATTCTTCTGTTAAAAATCCTCTGATGGCTTACATCTCTCTCAGAGTAAATGCCAAAATCCTGAAAATGCCCAGGAGGCCCTCCTGACCCCACTTGTGTCTCTGACATCATCCCTTATGAGTCGTCAGTCACTCAGTCTGGATGCCTGACCCTCCTCCTAGTCAACAGGCGTCTCCTGCTTGAGGGCCTTTGTGCCGGCCATTCGCCCTGCTGGAGGCAGGTGCAGTCATCCATGCTCTTCCCCAAACACCTGCCTGGTTGTATTCTCATCTGTGTCAAGCCTGTTCCTAAATATCACCATCTCAATGAAGCCTGCCATGAACTCCTCATTTAAAACTACAAAGTGCCCACCTGCTCCCTGTTCTCAGTACTGCCGACCCTGCTGTACCATCTCTGTAGCACTTCTCATCATGTAATATACTACATTATTTATTTATTTATTATGTTTATTACTTACTATCTTCCATTTCACCCAATATAAATTCCAAAAATGTAAGGATTTATGTCTATTTGTTTCATTTATGCATCCCACTTGTAGAATGAATAAATGGATGATATTCCTGAACAGATGTTTTTTGAAGATGGTATTTTCAAAGGAAGCTTTAGAGAAAGGCACAAAGCCTGGCATAGAGTACTTTTTAAATGGAAAGAAGAAAAGAGAGAGCAAATTATAGAAAGAAAATAGTAGAAAAGAATTCAATGAACAGAACTAAAACCGAGATTATAAACATTCCAAACACTTGTTTCAAACCTCCAGTTTCTCAATATGTTAACCATTCAGCTCACTTTCCCTTTGTGCTTTCTATGAAAATTGGGAAATATTCTGGTTTTAAATTTTAGTTATGTTGAAAGAGTGCATAACATTTAGTGAAACAGAAGAATGATGTTGCTTCTGTTAGAATTTATAATTCAATCATTAAATCTTACAGCAAAAGCAGAGCCCATTCTGTATTTATCTTTCAATCAGCTTATTTGATGTCAGTGCACTGGGTGAAGGCTGCATTTTATACCATCATTTAAAATCAGAGGAATAACTTTTTAATAAGCAGGGTTTTTGTTGCTGCTTTTGTTTGAGAAGCATGTCTGACGGTCCTGTATTCCAGCTACTTTTCTCCATAGCCAGGCATTGCATGTCAAAACCTCACATGGACGCATATTCCTTCTGGACAGTGTCATTTGTCAGAAACGAGTCCACATGCCAATATGACGAGGGCTGGGAGGTGACAGGTGTATAGTACACTTTAGATATTAAGTCGTTCTTGTTCTCACAGTTTTTCCTTCCCAAGAAACTGCTTTAAACTTGGTGTTTCTGTGCCTCTGGTTGGCTTAGGGCAGCGGTACTTGCATTTGACAGATGAAGTTGATGCGTACTCAGAAGTTATTTGTCACACATCCCTAGAATAGTCTTTGGGACCTTCAATGTCACCTTTTAGGAAGATAAGCATCAAAGATTGGGAAAGGTAGAAGGGAAACGAACAAGGAAAAATAGTTTCCTTATTTTTAGTTGTTACCCAGAGTTTGGGACAGATGACATTTTACTAGTTGTCTCTGATAGTGGGACCCCTGGAGGGCCTAGATTATGTGTGTGACCTCAGACAGGAATGGGTGCATGGGGCATCTTAGGATGCTGGGCATGATTGCCAAGGTGATTCTCAGGGGAGGCTCACACCTCCCCCACCCATACACACACAGGTTCACAAACACACACATCTGTGATTACGTGTTGCTGCCAGTCTTGAAAAGTGAGGGGATGAGGAATCTTTCATTGATGTTCTAGATGGCATGAGACCTCCATTGTCCTTAGGTGACCCTGAGGAGAAGGTGTCATATTAAAGCCTGCATATGTTTTTACACTTTTCCCCAAAACATAGAGGATTAGAATAATAGATCATCTGATTTACTAAAATAGAATAATATGATATTCCTTGTTTCCAAGTTTTGTGGAATAAAAGTTAACTGCTACAGTGGTTCAAAAGAGAAACTGAGGATGGATTTATAATTTATCAATTAATAGTATTCATGCTACTGTTTTTTAAATCTCCAAAAGTCTGGGCAGGACCACTGACATGTAATCTCTCAACTCTGTTATACTGATTATCAGAACCAGCAAAAAGGTCCCACTTTCTATAACATGTTCATACAACTGCAGTAACATATTTATTTGCATCTGCACAGAACCATTTTTCAGAGCTCAGCCTCCAGCTCCAGCCTCCAGCCTCTTCCTTCTAGAATGCTGAAATGGAGTACAAGGTCGTGCATTTGACCTTTGCTTCCCGAAGCTAATTGGAGAGAAAGTGATACTGAAGCATCTGGCAATTCAATCCACTGGGTGGAAAATCTGAAATGTTCCAGTCTTCCACATTTGCTTTCAAATTTACCACAGAGATTATTTTTTAAAGTCTTAGCTGCTTTTGCCTCTATTACATAATGCTCGGGACCGCACTCTGCTGAGAGTAAACAAGCATAGAGAAACACCGGCATTTCAAACATGGATTCTGTGCTCTGTGGGTTCATGGGAAACACTTTCTGTGGTTAATTCCCCTGGCCACCCACCCCTGTGGCCTTAGGTCAGGAACCTCTTACCTAAAACAGTTCCTGGTGTTCTCCATAGTGTAATGGCAGGACAAGATGTTAGGGAAAACTTTGGCTTCCAAAAACTCGACAGTGTGGACACGGGGCCCCCAAGTGACTAAGCACGTGGCTTGACCACATCACAGTGTGGGATTTGAGAATTCACTTTTGGGAACCTCTGGTTCTTTCTCAGAGAAAGGAGATGTGATGTGAAGGGTGTTCACAGAGCCTCAGATGTTTGCTCAAGATTTACTGCAAGTCATATTACTCTAAATTCTCCAAGAACACATGGGCCCCACGCAAACCTGACATCTGGGCAATGTTAGAAAACACCAAGACTCCATCCTGGCTCCTTTGAAAGGCAAGCACCTTGATGGCACAGTTCACAATCACTGCTGATCTTTACTCTCTCACCTCCCATTCTCACTGTTACACAGCAATGTAGTTTATGCCTGGGTTATGTCCCCTCACCAGGTCTCGCTTAGATCACTCAAACCTTCCCATTGTCCAAGCCACTGGATCCTTTTTAGTCCTCATCCCATTTTATATTCCTTCAGTACTTACTGTGGTTGACTAGCTCCTGCTTCTTGAAAGGTTCTCCTCCTTTGATTTTGGAGTACCTGGCTGAACATCTCCCCAGTTCCCTTCTTTTTATTTCAAGTAAATTTTTATTGAATGACTGTTCTTTGTCTTGAATCAATACAAAAAGTAGAAGTCATAATTTGTCCATTTCTGAATCATTTTTACAGTACAGAGCATTGCCCTAGGGTATTTAATTTTGTGAAACTATATAGAAAAACATTTAAAACTGTGGCTATTAAAAGCAATATATATGATTTCAAATGGTAGCTCTGCCACTTGGTGGTTGTTCAGCAGGGAGTCCTCAGAGAGCAGATCCTGAAATGATTATTTGGTAGGATGTTTGTGAAAAACAGCTCTCAAGATCAACACTATAGGGGTGAGGAAAAGAAGCAGGACTGGGCAAAAAGAGAAGTTGAGCTACGTGCACTCGCCTCAAAGCCAATCTCATGGGGATGTCTAAAGCTGGGATGAGCTCTCAGAGTTATCTGAAGCAGGGGAGGAGGCCGTGTCTTTGTAACCCTGTATCTATTCGTCACCAGTTGTGGGCTGCCCCTGGGAGGGGTGTTAGGACTTTGGGCAATGCGGCTCTTCTCCTAATGGGGCTCAGAGTTGAGAGCTGTCAGGCAGCAGTGCCAGCCATTTGGGGGATTTTGTCCTGGTCCTAAAGAGAGTCTGGGCAGAACCTCACAGGTTCCATTACCATAGCTCTCCATCCCTGAGAAAATTATTTAATCTTTCTGTGCCTCACTTTCCACAGCTATACAATAGGAAAAATACCACACAGTTTTACTCTGATTGCATAAAATGATAGCTGACGCATAGTAAGTGACCAGTAAAATTAGTGATTGCTTTATTCCGTAGCTACTCAAGACGGCTGCAGAAATAATCATCTGACCCAAGGCTAAATGCAGATTACCAGACTATAGCCTTGAACTCTCCCTAGAATCATGCCCACATTCAGTTAATGAATTCTATTAATTCTTTCTTTTGAACATCTTTCATATTGATGACCTCTTCTCCAGTCCCGACAACACTTCCCAAGTTCAAATCCTGTTTTTGCTGTTTCTGCTGTCTTTACTTCCAGTCTTTTTCCCTTGAAAATACTCCCTTTTAAATTGCTAATGGTTTATTATACAAATTCAAATCCAGCCATCATTTTTTTACTTAAAATACCATTGTCAATAAGACAAAGTGCAAGTTTCTTGGTAAAGAGACAACCATTTTCATTTCTTGATATTACCCTCATGTAGCTAATTCTCCAGCAACAGCTAATTACTTTTAACTCACCCTATTAGCTCTTGCATACTTCTGGGACCCTAACCAATTGTTCTGTGGGTTTAACTTCTCCCCACAGCTAAAATGTCTCTTTTATGAGGTCTTCTCCCACTCATATATGTGAATGCACAAATGCACACAGACCTTCCTCTCTCTGCCCATAGAATAATCACTTTCTCTCTCTCCTCTCTGTTACCCTGCCTCCACTGTTCAGTTATGGATGAGAACACTTAACATATTGTATCATAATATGATATGATGAGCTCTGGAACTGGACAGTCCTACATTTAAATCTTCATTCAGCTCTAAATGGAGTAGCCTTGGACCAATTACACCCTTGATTTTCTCAACTTACCTTGGGAAGTCTGTGTAAGGATTTGGTGAGAAAATGTAAGCCAAATACAGAAAGTATGTACTCATATTTAGTAGACATGAGTATTATTGTGTTTCTCAACTGTCTCCTCGATTTAGTACAAGCTCCTCAAGAGAAGGAGCCTTGTCTTATACATCTTGGTTTCCTTGACATCTGTGAGAATGTCTGGCATATTAAATGAATAATTTCTGGATTCATGGCTCAGGAAAGGTTTGATACATATCATATATCATTCTGAAATTGTACAGTAGTATAAAGGACAGACTTTTGGAAAAAGTGAAATGTCAAGTATGTGACACAGAAACTTAAGAAGTTATCACTATTCTCAAGTGAAATGCTTCATAATCTTCCCTTTGAAAGAGTGAAAGCAGTTTCAAAGGTTAATTCATATATGGTCCTGTCATCTCAAGTACATAAACATTATTTTCTCCTGCTGATAGGGATAAAAATTATAATGGCTGGTAGTGTGGCATTTGTTCACTCATTCATTCAACAATTAATTGTGGAGAATCTATTAAATGTTAACCATAGTAGGCACAAACATTTAAAAGTGAACAAAGGTAAATGTGGTTTCTGCCCAGATAAAGTCTGCAGTCTAAGTAGCAGGGAATGACTGCTGCAGCTGTAAGCAGTGATAGCTGATGTGGTACAACCTCTCACAGGGATGTGCAGATGCTATAGTACCATGTAACAGCACCTAACTAGTCTGGAGGTAGTCAAGGGAAGAAAGAGTATCCAGTTCAGAGCACAAGGGTCCCAAAGGGCTTTGTAATCCATATTAAGTCTTTAGACTTTATGCAAGATTACTTTGTGGGTCTAAGCAGGGGAGTAACATAATCAGATTTTCATTCTGTGAAGACCACTCTGACTTCCAAATGGAGATTGGACTAGAGAGGCCAAAACCGAAGCCAGAAAGATCATCTGGGAGGCCACCAACAATCTAGTCAATCGGGTCTTCAGTCTCTGAATCTGATCTCCCTTCACTATATCTCTGTCTTCTAAGTAATGAGCATTATGGTAAAATGATAATAAGGAGTAAGCACTATAGGTATTATGACATAAGGACTTTAAGATTTTATTAAAAAAAAAAAGCCTAAGTGTAAAGGAACATTTAGAAGCCTTCTTCTCTACCACTTTTGCTCTCAGGTGAAGTGCTGGCTCACAGATGTAGGTATCTCACTTACTAAGAACAATCCACTTATTTTGAATTATACTGTGTCCTGAAAGCTGTAGAAAAGAAATAAGAGGACATGTTTCCTAATTCCAAGGAACTTTTAATCCAGTTGAAGAAGGCAAATATCACTACCTAAATTTCTTGAAGCCAAAGATAAAGCGTAAATATAAGGCTAATTGTGTTCCTACTACTGTAGTTCAGCTTTTCTCCATGTCCCGGGTGATTAATGGGAAATCTTTTTGGCCCCTTCAGTTCTAAACAAACCTATATAAGCTCATAGACAGCAAAAGAGGTTCTCCAGGAAGTTGTAAAGTGGGAATTGTAAAGTTTCCTCCTCAGCTATGTACATAGTTTGCAGAAATAGGGATGAGGAAGGAATATATTCTTAGTCATCTCCTTTAGCCTCCCCCAATGTGGGGCTAAAATCTCAGTCAGATGTTTGATCACTTGGACACATCTACCTCCTAGTCACCAGTGCAGACAATGGAATATGAAAGGTGTGAAAGGGTGAAGTTAACATGGTTGAATATTACAGAAAAATTTTAATTACAGACTTATAAAAATATCAGGTATGTAGTTTTTGAGCATAATGTTTTTACTGCAATGCAATGTAATTATAAGCATAGGTAGTTTCCAATTTTCAAAAAATCACTAATAATTTAATATTTATAGGGCAACTTGAATGTTTCTAAAAAGAAAATACCATCTACAGTGTAAGTGTATCAGTACTTTGCAATAGTTTGCTCCAGAGTTTGGGTCCTGGTTCTATTCTGACTAACCATGTGAATATAAACAAAATACTTATTGCCTCTGTGCCTCAATTTCTATGGTTAAGATAGAGGTCACAAGATTAGGTACCTTACTGGGATTGTAAAAGGGTTAATTGAGTGAGGGCATGCAATGAGATTAGAATAACAGTTGGCACATAAACAGTACTTGTTATTATATTGTTTTGAAAATTTTTGAGAGAACATGGTCTTATCCATCAATACATTTCCATAACATTGTGAACATGTGAAGGCATGCCTGTGTTGAACTGATCATATTTCATAATAAAGATAATTATTATCCTACCCCTTACCTACAATTCAGAGTTAGGAAGTGGAAAAGGATTTACAACTATTCATCCTGTATTTTATATAAAGATTCTAAGATGTCACTGATGACTTGGGAAGGAGGGGTGGAAGTTATGAGAGTGCATCACATTGTGTTGACTCTAATAATCCTGGATGGAAACCATATCTAAAGGTATAACATATTCTGTGGAGGGAAAGACATTGGACAGTGCCAGGGCTGAATCATATTCCAGGCCAGGTTAGAGGGCTTTGGAGTTGTGGTTGTGCACACCCTGTTTTACGGCTGCAAGAGCCCACTTCACAACCAAGGGCACTTGGAGGTTCCCCCAAAGTTCCATCTCTGGAATATCTAGACCAAATGAGATATCATGTGGCAAGAAGTAATTATCAGTCACGGAGGCTGGAAGGTTGTCATTTATTAAAATAAGTCTTTTGAGTACACCCTCTCCCAGGTATCAGGATAGACATGAGGGTACCAGTAAGAAGAAAGCACTGAACCTCTAGCCAAGAAAGTTCCAATAGTGGAGGAAAGAGGCAAGTAAAAATTTCCAATACATATGCAAAATTCCAGATAACAAGACAAGGGACATGAGAACAGGGTGCTGTTGGGTACAGAGGAAGCTGTCCTCAGGGAAGCAGAACTTGAGCTGAACTTTGAAGGAAAAAAAGAAGGTAATCATGAAACAAGATATTATCATGAGAAGAGCATTTGAGCTGGGAAGAAAAGGCCAGAAATCTTGGCATGGTTGAGAAACTGCAAGTCTTTCAGTATGTCCAGGACATACAATTTGAGGTGAGGGCTGGAGGCTGTTGAGCTGGAAAAGGCATTGTCTTAAACATCTTGCTAAGAAGCTTAAACTTCATTCTGTGGACACTTGGGGCCCCTGAATAATTTTTGACAAGCAGTAATACAATCTTACTTTTTGCTTTAGAGATTCCTCTAGCTACAGTGTGGAAAATGGAGGTGTGAGGGAAGCAATAGGAGGTTCTCATATAATTAAAACGGTGAGTGGTGAGGATTGACATTTACATTATTGTGGTGGGAATGGAGAGGAGGGTTAGATTCAAGACGTATGACAGCGATAAAACTGACAGGCCTAAGTCACTGGTTAACTTGAAGTATTGAATATTGGATGAAAAGGGAGAAAAGTAAATCATGGAACATCACCGTATCTCTGACAAAACTGGTGAAGAGTGATGCTGATGACTCAGAGTGGCATGCAACTGAAGGAACTGGGTGAACGGCAGCACTATTTCCAGAGTGCCTGTCCATCCCCCTAGGGCTTACTGCAAACATGTATTCTGGTTGTCCAGAGTTCTTTCTCCTGGTCATGTTAGATATTAATTCAGAAGAATGGTAAAAGGAAGAATTGTGTATAGATTTCTATTATGTTATATCTGACCTTAATTCAGCTTGCAATGAAATTTGAGTATCCAGAGAGGGTAAATGTAATCTTTAATAGCCCATATATGTCACATCTTGGAAAATAAGTCTTTGATTTGGAAAACATTGCATTAATAATGATCCTAATAACTAACTTATATTAAATAAGCCCTTCATGGGCATCATTTCATTTAAGTCTCACAACAAACCTAGGCTTCATGTACCATTATTCTTCACCTTTTACAGATGAGGGAATTTGAGGTTTAGAGTGTTTGATTGCCCACTGTGAGGGAGTTAGCCAAGATTCAAAGTGAAGTTCTCGAATATTGTGGAATGAACAGAGGATTTGGAATTCAGAAACCTGGTTTAGAGTCCTAATTTAGCTATTTATTGGCAAGGTGACAGTCATTACACTCTTCTTCCTTTGTAAATTGTAAGTCAAGGGATGGGTTGCAAAGGCAGGGAGAAATTGGAGAAGTTGAAATCAAAGACCTCTGTAGCCCCTTCAAGCATGGCATTCTGTGTTTCTGACTATGTGTCAGGGAGTGCTTAATCTGGTAGTGAGCTTAAAGAGATATGGTGACTGATCCATATCAGAAACCGAGAGGGCAGGCATGCCACCAAAAGGAAGATAGGCCATTGCTCATTCATTGGTTTAATTCGTACATTCATTAAAGGCCCTCGCCAAGTTTCTCCTGACTATGGCTTTATACTCAGCCTCAAGAATTGTTTGGCTTGTTGACCTTTCCTTTACAGGTAAAGGAGTGAGAATAATTTCTCTGGAGGAGAAAGTCTTGTTCTCTCATAAACAAAGGTCTTCTTGACCTCTGAGTTTTAAAACAATACAGAAAGGGACTTTTGGTGATATGTTCTCTTAAATTTTTGTCATCGCTGTTTTACCTTCCAGTTATGCTGCCCAAATATGTAGCATGAAAGTCCTTCTAAGCAGAGATTTGGAAAGTATGAGTATTTCCAGGAAAACCCACAGAAAGGGTCTTTTGCAACTGCAGGTGGGGGATGAAAATTCTGACTTTAGTCCTTTTCATTGGGCTTTGAACTACTGGTTCTTTTTGGCTAAAGACAAGTTACTGGGGCTTTTTGGTAATTACCTCCTTTGGAGATTTAAAAAAAGGGGGCCCACTTAGTCATTTAAAGCTCTTTGGTGTTAGTCCTATTCTTTGTGTTTAGAAGAAAAGACAAACATTGAAACCACAACACTGATTCTTCCATTTTTTAGCTGCATGATCCCACATAATATTTCTGAACCTCCTTTTCTCATCTGTAAAATAAAAATAAAAATCTTTATTTCAAAGGTTGTCATGAAGTTTACATGCAATAATACATGTAAAGCACATAACCCAGTGCCTGGCAGTAGTTCAATAGATGAGAACTAATCACATCATTTGAAAGAGCAAAGACTAGTATTCTGAGCTAACAGAAGTAATACTAACAGCAGAGTAGTCCCTGTTCTTTGAGCATGACCGTCTATAAAACACTTTCTTCCACTGTGCTTATTTACCCTCTTTACAGCACACATGAGTAACATTAGCAACAGATGTTGCATCAATAAGCAAACAGAATGGAAAATAATTAATGCAATGTACTTGCATGCATGGAAGTTACTAAAAGAAATTACAGTACTTATGACCTGAATTCTTCCAGAAGGCAATCTGAGCTCAGAATGGCTTTGTATGTGCACTGGCTATTATTTTGTATACTTACAGAAAAATCTGCAATCTGTGGCTGGTTGT